>NW_024609250.1:110000-127975 GCF_018296145.1 Oncorhynchus tshawytscha | reverse complement strand
GCCACCTCAGCCTCACCAGCCTCACCAGCCGCCTCAGTCAACCAGCCGCCTCAGCCTCACCAGCCACCTCAGCCTCACCAGCCGCCTCAGCCTCACCTCAGCCGCCTCAGCCTCACTAGCCTCCTCAGCCTCACCAGCCGCCTCAGCCTCACCAACCACCTCAGCCTCACCAGCCTCACCAACCGCCTCAGCCTCACCAGCCTCCTGAGAACAGCAGTAGCGGAGCACTTATATCATGTTTAACACAAGTCCCTCTGATAACCAGGGATGAATGGATGGCACCTCTGGTCTAGTGGAACAGGCCAGATAAAGGACACTTTGGGGAGGGAGGGAGGGAGGGAGGGAGGGAGGGAGGGAGGGAGGGAGGGAGGGAGGGAGGGAGGGAGGGAGGGAGGGAGGGAGGGAGGGGAGAAAGTGCAAGAGGGAAAGAAAGGGGAGACAAAAAGAGAGAAAGGAAGAGGGAGAGAGACAGAGGTGATACTCCAACCGTCCTCACCTCTCAGAGCGGCAGCAACTCTTAAAAGGGCAATCTGCAGCTGTTACATCCGATTTTGGACTTAGAAATTAATCATATTTACCCATTAATTATTGAAGAATATAACTTAGAAATGCCTCATGAGTTTAGTTCAACTGTCGTACCCCATCAGAACCAAAAATATAAGCTTGTTTTACTCATTTGTAAACAGACTCTATGTAGCCTCCAAACATGGTTAAAAAACTATAATTGTGTTATCATGGATGGTCAGTCCGTAGCTCTGTCTATGAATTTGAGAGTGGTTCTACTTCTCCAGTCCCATCCCTCAGCTAAACAGTGGCGGGATAGGCTTTGTTATTGTTTCAACTGCTGATTGCTGCTTTAATGGGAGCATCCATCTCCTGCACTGCATCCCCCTGAATCAACACACGCCCCCCCCCCCCCTTGTCTCCTTCTAAAACTGCATTTAGGGCCAAGCAGATCATTCTGGGACGTAACACACACACATTCTGGAACGTAACCCTTCTGTCTGTCACAGGTACCGTAGCAGCTATTTGTCACCAGAGGAAATCAGTAAGGGAAACAACAGGGCCTGGGTGGTATGGAGAAACAACCTCAAAAAAGGATTTAGATAGAACAACATGAGCAGTCCGACAGGAACTGGTGGAGACTCTGTCACCAGACGTGTGGGGTTGTATCAGACTCTTGTGAGCTGTGACTTTCTAGGAAAACATTTGGCAACGATTTGATTAACGTTATATTATAAAACATACATTATCCCACATAAAGCAGCACATTGTTGCTCTCATTTGAAGGCCTCATTGGAAAGATCTCAATGAAAATACAGTATTGGAAGTTGGAAGAGAAGCGGAGCTCCAATAGTCAGCCCACACAACCTTGATTTAGTGTAAACAGTAATATGTAACATGGATGACTGATGTTGTTGATTAAACGTGGCCGTAATCAAAGCAGACCTTGTGTATGAATCAGATCAGTATGTACTCTCTCAGTCAGAAACAACCACCTCTCACACACACACACACACACTAGCATACACACACACACAGAGAGACACACACACACACACACACACACACACACACACACACACACACACACACACACACACACACACCACCTTTCCCCTAGTTCCCACTTAGTTTATTGAGCATCTGTGGCCCATTTCAGCCTTCAAAAACTTCACCAAAAAGACGGTCCTGTTCTGTTCAGTCCCATCGGAGGCAACAGGGAGGCAGACAGGGCAGAGTTTACTGTGATTGCTGTTCTCAGTTGTTCATTGTTAATTAAGGAGTGAGGCAAGTGATGCCAGGGACACAGCTTGGCAGGGAGGCAGAGAGCTGTATCTCTGCTGAGGGTAGTCTGTCTAAGGGGAACTGTATCTCTGCTGAGAGTGGTCTGTCTAAGGGGAACTGTATCTCTGCTGAGAGTGGTCTGTCTAAGGGGAACTGTATCTCTGCTGAGAGTGGTCTGTCTAAGGGGAACTGTATCTCTGCTGAGGGTCTGTCTAGTCTGTCTCTGCTGGGAACTGTCTATGTATCTGCTGAGGGTAGTCTGTCTAAGGGGAACTGTATCTCTGCTGAGGTGGTCTGTCTAAGGGGAACTGTATCTCTGCTGAGGGTAGTCTGTCTAAGGGGAACTGTATCTCTGCTGAGAGTGGTCTGTCTAAGGGGAACTGTATCTCTGCTGAGAGTGGTCTGTCTGTATCTCTGGGGAACTGTATCTCTGCTGGGAACTGTATCTCTGTCTAAGGGGAACTGTATCTCTGCTGAGAGTGGTCTGTCTAAGGGGAACTGTATCTCTGCTGAGAGTGGTCTGTCTAAGGGGAACTGTATCTCTGCTGAGAGTGGTCTGTCTAAGGGGAACTGTATCTCTGCTGAGAGTGGTCTGTCTAAGGGGAACTGTATCTCTGCTGAGGGTGGTCTGTCTAAGGGGAGCTGTATCTCTGCTGAGGGTGGTCTGTCTAAGGGGAACTGTATCTCTGCTGAGAGTGGTCTGTCTAGGGGAACTGTATCTCTGCTGAGAGTGGTCTGTCTTAGGGGAACTGTATCTCTGCTGAGGGTGGTCTGTCTTAGGGGAACTGTATCTCTGCTGAGAGATGGTGATGATGATGGTGGTGATGTGGGGATGGTGGTGATGGTGGTGATGGCGGTGGTGGTGGTGATGATGGTGGTGGTGATGATGGTGGTGGTGGTGATGGTGGTGGTGATGGTGGTGGTGGTATTGGTTGTGATGGTGATGGTGATGGTGATGATGGTTGTGATGATAGTGGTGGTGGTGATGGTGGGGATGGTGGTGATGATGGTGGTGGTGGTGGGGGTGTTGTGGGGATGGTGGTGATGGTGGGGATGGTGGTGATGGTGGTGGTGGTGGTGATGATGGTGGTGGTGGTGATGGGGATGGTGGTGATGGTGGTGGATGGTGGGGATGGTGGTGGATGGTGGTGGGGGTGTTGTGGTGGTGGTGGTGGTGGTGGTGATGGTGGTGAGGGTGTTGTGGGGATGGTGGTGGTGGTGGTGATGGTGGGGATGGTGGTGGGGGTGTTGTGGGGATGGTGGTGATGGTGGTGGCGATGGTGGTGATGGTGGGGATGGTGGGGATGGTGGTGTTGTGGGGATGGTGGTGGTGGTGATGGTGGGGATGGTGGTGATGGTGGGGATGGTGGTGGGGGTGTTGTGGGGATGGTGGTGATCGTGGGGATGGTGGTGATGGTGGTGATGGTGGTGGTGATGGTGGGGATGGTGGTGATGATGGTGGTGGTGGTGTTGTGGGGATGGTGGTGGTGGTGGTGATGGTGATGGTGGGGATGGTGATGGTGGTGATGGTGGTGGTGGGGATGGTGGGTGGTGGTGGTGAGGGTGTTGTGGGGATGGTGGTGGTGGTGATGGTTGGGATGGTGGTGGGGGTGTTGTGGGGATGGTGGTGGTGGTGGTGATGGTGGGGATGGTGGTGATGGTGGGGATGGTGGTGGGGGTGTTGTGGGGATGGTGGTGGTGGTGGTGATGGTGGGGATGGTGGTGGGGGTGGTGGTGGTGGTGATGGTGGTGATGGTGGTGATGTGGGGATGGTGGTGATGGTGGTGATGGTGGTGGGGATGGTGGTGATGGTGGGGATGGTGGTGGTGTGGGGATGGTGGTGGTGGTGATGGTGGGGATGGTGGTGGTGGTGATGGTGGGGGTGGTGGTGGTGGTGGTGATGGTGGTGATGGTGGTGATGGTGGTGATGGTGGTGGTGGTGGTGATGGTGGTGATGGTGGTGATGGTGGGGATGGTGGTGGTGGTGATGGGGATGGTGGTGGTGGTGGTGATGGTGGTGGGGATGGTGGTGATGGTGGGGATGGTGGGGATGGTGGTGATGGTGGGGATGATGGTGGTGATGGTGGGGATGGTGGTGGGGGTGGTGATGGTGGGGATGGTGGTGATGGGGATGGTGGTGGGGGTGTTGTGGGGATGGTGGTGGTGGTGGTGGTGATGGTGGGGATGGTGGTGGGGTGGTGGGTGATGGTGGGGATGGTGGTGATGGGGATGGTGGTGGTGGGGATGGGGGTGGTGATGGTGGGGATGGTGGTGATGGTGATGGTGGGGATGGTGGTGGTGATGATGGTGGTGATGGTGGGGATGGTGGTGGGGGTGGTGGTGGGGGTGGTGGGGATGGTGGTGATGGTGGTGGTGATGGTGGGGATGGTGGTGGGGGGATGGTGGTGGTGATGGTGGGGATGGTGGTGGTGGTGGTGGTGATGGTGGGGATGGTGGGGATGGTGGTGTTGTGGGGATGGTGGTGATGGTGGTGATGGTGTGGGGATGGTGGTGGTGGTGGGGATGGTGGGGATGGTGGTGGTGGGGATGGTGGGGATGGTGGTGATGGTGGTGATGGTGGTGGATGGTGGTGGTGATGGTGGGGATGGTGGGGATGGTGGTGGTGGTGGTGGTGGGGTGGGTGGAAGGATGGTGGATGGTGGTGGTGGTGGTGGTGGGGATGGTGTGGGGATGGTGGGGATGGTGGTGGTGGTGATGGTGGTGGGGATGGTGGTGGTGGTGGTGGTGGTGGTGGGGATGGTGGTGGATGGTGATGGTGGGGATGGTGGTGGGGATGGTGGTGGTGGTGGTGGGGATGGTGGTGGTGGTGGTGGTGATGGTGGGGATGGTGGTGATGGTGGTGGGTGGGGATGGTGGTGATGGTGGGGATGGTGATGTGGTGGTGATGGTGGTGGTGGTGGTGGGGATGGTGGTGATGGTGGGGATGGTGGTGGGGATGGTGGTGGTGGTGGTGATGGAGATCAACCCGCCATCATGGGGATGGTGGTGGTGGTGGTGAAACATGGTGGGGATGGTGGTGGGGGGTGGTGGGGATGGTGGTGGTGGTGGTGGGGGATGGTGGTGGGGATGGTGGTGACACTGGGGACGGGGTGGTGGGGGATGGTGATGTGGGGATGGTGGTGGTGGTGGGGATGGTGGTAAAACAACAACATGGGTGGTGGTGGGGATGGTGGTGGGTGGTGGTGGATCATGTTGATGGTGATACTGGAATGGTGGGGATGGTGGTGAAACAGGTGGGGATGGTGGTATGGATGGTGGTGGTGGTGGTGGTTTATTCATTGTAAAAAAAAAAAAGTGTTGCGTTGGAGACGTTGGATTAATGGTGGTGATGGTGGTGGTGGTGGTGGGTGGTGGATGGTGGTGGTGGTGGTGGGGTGGTGGTGGTGGTGGTGGGGATGGGTGGTGGTGGTGGTGGTGGGGTGGTGGTGGTGGTGGTGGTGGTGGTGGTGGGGATGGTGGTGGTGGATGGTTTGGTGGTGGTGGGAATGGGGATGGTGGTGGTGGTGGTGGTGCCTCACTGGTGGTGGTGGATGGTGGTGGTGGGGGTGATGGTGGTGGTGGTGGTGGTGGTGATGGTGGTGGTGGTGGTGGTGGTGGTGGGGATGGTGGTGGTGGTGGGGATGGTGGTGGTGGGGTGGTGGTGGTGGTGGTGGTGGTGGGGATGGTGGTGGTGGTGGTGATGGTGGTGGTGGTGGTGGTGGTGGTGGTGGTGGTGGTGGTGGTGGTGGTGGTGGGGATGGTGGTGGTGGTGGTGGTGGTGGTGGGGATGGTGGTGGTGGATGGTGGTGGTGGTGGGGGTGGTGGTGGTGGTGATGTGGTGGTGGTGGTGGTGGTGGTGGTGGTGGTGGTGGTGGTGGTGGTGGTGGTGTGGTGGTGGTGGTGGTGGTGGTGGTGGTGGTGGTGGGGATGGTGGTGGTGGTGGTGGTGGTGGTGGTGGTGGGTGGTGGTGGTGGTGGTGGTGGTGGTGGTGGTGGATGGTGGTGGTGGGGTGGTGGTGGTGATGGTGATGGTGGTGGTGGTGGGGATGGTGGTGGTGGTGGTGGTGGTGGTGGTGGTGGTGGTGGTGGTGGTGGATGGTGGTGGTGGTGGTGGTGGTGATGGTGGTGGTGGTGGTGGTGGGGTGGTGGTGGTGGGGATGGTGGTGGTGGTGGTGATGGTGGTGGTGATGGTGATGGTGGTGGTGGATGGTGGTGGTGGTGGGGATGGTGGTGGTGGTGGTGGTGGTGGTGGTGATGGTGGTGGTGGTGGTGGTGGTGGTGGTGGTGGTGATGGTGGGGATGGTGGTGGTGGTGGTGGTGGTGGTGGTGATGGTGGTGGTGGTGGGGATGGTGGTGGTGGTGGTGGTGGTGGTGGGGATGGTGGTGGGGGGATGGTGATGGTGGTGGTGGTGGTGGTGGTGGGGATGGTGGGGATGGTGGTGGTGGTGGGGATGGTGGTGGTGGTGATGGTGGTGGTGGTGGTGGTGGTGGGTGGTGGTGATGGTGGTGGTGGTGGGTGGGGGTGGTGGTGGGTGGTGGGTGGTGGTGGGGATGGTGATGGTGGTGGTGGTGGTGGATGGGGATGGTGGTGGTGGTGGTGGTGGTGGTGATGGTGGTGGTGGTGGGGATGGTGGTGGTGGTGGTGGTGGTGGTGGTGGTGGTGGTGGTGGTGGTGGTGGTGGGGATGGTGGTGGTGGTGGTGTTGTGGGGGGATGGTGGTGGTGGTGGGGATGGTGGGGATGGTGTGGTGGTGGTGATGGTGGGGATGGTGGTGGTGATGGTGGTGGTGATGGTGGGGATGGTGCTGGTGGGGATGGTGGTGGTGGGGATGGTGGTGGTGGTGGTGGTGATGGTGGGGATGGTGATGGTGGTGGTGGTGGTGGTGATGGTGGTGGATGGTGATGGTGATGGTGGTGGTGGTGGTGGTGGGGATGGTGGTGGTGGTGGTGGTGGTGGTGGTGGTGGTGGTGGGGATGGTGGTGGTGGTGGGGTGGTGGTGGTGGTGGGTGGTGGTGGTGGGTGATGGTGGTGGTGGTGGTGGGTGGTGGTGGTGGTGGTGGGGGATGGTGGTGGTGGTGGTGGTGGTGGTGGTGGTGGTGGTGGTGGTGGTGGTGGTGGTGGTGGTGGTGGTGGTGGTGGTGGGTGGTGGTGGTGGTGGTGGTGGTGGTGATGGTGGTGATGGTGGTGGTGGTGGGGATGGTGGTGATGGTGGTGGTGGTGGTGGTGGTGGTGATGGTGGTGGTGGTGGGTGATGGTGGTGGTGGTGGTGGTGGGGATGGTGGTGATGGTGATGGTGGTGGTGGTGGTGGTGGTGGTGGTGGTGGTGGTGGTGGTGGTGGTGGTGGTGATGGATGGTGGTGATGGTGGTGGTGGTGGTGGTGAGGATGGTGGTGATGGTGGCTGTATTCCTTTTCTCCGTGACACAGAAATGTGTTTCCAATGTACAGAGAATTGGGACTGTCATGCAGTGTCTCTGAAGCAGAGATATGAAGCCAAGCAGGCCTGTATCCCAAATGGCCCCATATTCCCTACACCGTCCCTATGGGCCTTGGTCAAACCTAGAGCCCTATATAGGTAATAGGGTGCCATTTGTAATGAAGACAGTTTTTATCACACATCATTAGAGAGGAACAGGAACCTCAGCTAACCTTGCTCTGGGCCTGGTTTCCCAAAAGCATCTTAAGGCTCAGTTCATCGTGAGAACCTTCGTAGGAGCATTGTTCATTCTCTGAGCTATTTCTTGAAAGCTGTTAATCTAACGCCTGCCTCGGATCCCTTGTAGAACAGCTAAGTGCTTCTTTAGATGTTTCCCCCAGAAACAGCACGCAGAAAGAACAGTCGCGACAGTAAGTGCGTCGTTGGAGGACATTTAAAAAAAGTCAGCGCTCATCTCATGTCAGTTTTCTCCATTCAAACCTTACCTTTACCTTAGAATTATTTCACAATTCTGACGACGGATCAGCTCCTATTACCACCTACGGCTGCAAATTTCGAGGCGGCTTATTCTAATGCTTACCCAATAAAAATGCACATCATTGTGCACGTTAGGCTACACATCATGAAATATATTGCGACAAATTAAAGACAGTAGCAAAATAGAGCTCACATTTTTTTTTAAACATTTTACCCGCAATTGGTATCCAATTGTTAGTAGTTACTATCTTGTCTCATCGCTACAGAAGATCTTCTGTCTCTTCCCATACGGGCTCAGGAGAGATGAAGGTCGAAAGCCATGCGTCCTACGAATCACAACCCAACCAAGCCGCACTGCTTCTTAACACAACGCACATCCAACCCGGAAGCCAGCCGCACAAATGTGTCGGAGGAAACACCGTGCACCTGGCGACCTGGTTAGCGTGCACTGTGCCCGGCCTTCCACAGGAGTCGCTGGTGCGCGATGAGACAAGGATATCCCTACCGGCCAAACCCTCCCTAACCCGGACGATGCTAGGCCAATTGTGCGTCGCCCCACGGACCACCCGGTCGCGGCCGGCTGCGACAGAGCCTGGGCGCGAACCCAGAGTCTCTGGTGGCACAACTGCCAGACCACTGCGCCACCTGGGAGGCCCCCCATGAAATGTATTTCAATACGATTGAAATAGATCTATAGCCGTCTGTTTGTATTTTAATGCAGTTGTCTGGATTTCCATTTTGAAGTATCTTTTTATACTTTGCTTGTTTTATCATTTCTAAAGACACGGGCAACTTTGTATTTGTAGTCAACTTTGTTCTGAAGCGGTGATCTTCTGTGCATAAAGTTCCACAGGAGGGCACGGTTCTGTTTTGTTCTGCTCTGCTCTTCTCGGTTCTTCTCTGTTCTGCTCTTCTCTGTTCTGTTTTGCTCTGCTCTTCTCTGTTCGGTTCCACTCTGTTCTGCTCGTCTCTGTTCTGTTCTGTTCTGTTCTGCTCTGTTCTGTTCTGCTCTTCTCTGTTCTATTCTGCTCTTCTCTGTTCTGTTCTGTTCTGCTCTTCTCTGTTCTGTTCTATTCTGCTCTTCTCTGTTCTATTCTGCTCTTCTCTGTTCTGTTCTGTTCTATTCTGCTCTTCTCTGTTCTGTTCTGCTCTTCTCTGTTCTGTTCTGTTCTGCTCTGTTCTGCTCTGCTCTGTTCTGCTCTTCTCTGTTCTATTCTGCTCTTCTCTGTTCTGTTCTGTTCTGTTCTGCTCTTCTCTGTTCTGTTCTGCTCTTCTCTGTTCTATTCTGCTCTTCTCTGTTCTGTTCTGTTCTGTTCTGCTCTTCTCTGTTCGGTTCTGTTCTGCTCTTCTCCATTCGGTTCTGTTCTGTTCTTCTCTTCTCTGTTCGGTTCTGTTCTGCTCTGTTCTACTCTGCTCTGTTCTGCTCTTCTCTGTTCTGCTCTTCTCTTCTCTGTTCTGCACTTCTCTTTTCTGTTCTGTTCTGCTCTTGTCTTCTCTGCTCTGGTCTTGTCTTGTCTGCTCTGGTCTTGTCTTCTCTGTTCTGCTCTTGTCTTCTCTGATCTGGTCTTGTCTATTCTGTTCTGTAGGGCAACAAACAGGATACAGAGTTGGAGAAGATACGGTAAAACAAGGTTAACAGTGGGACAAACTTAAATAGTCTTATGAAGCCTTCTGGACTAGATTGGTCTACCATTTTAGTCAGACAGTGTCAGACACATTGAAAACTATTTTCAATTCCTTTTTTTTCTTCTTTTTCAAAATGAATTGCATACAAAGACAAATGTCATTCTGGCTGGCCAATGTGTGTTTGATGACACAGAACTACATATGGGCATTGAGTTATTGTCTAGTTCATTCAGAATATTTTCAGTGTTACTTTGGGTGAATCTCCCCTTCGGAGATGCAACAACTGATCACTAAAGGGTTTTTAATCAGGATGTATGAAAAATGCTAATCTCCCGTGAAATCGTACAACAGCAGAGATCAGAGCACCCTGGTAACGTTGTGGTCTCCTCCTGAACATAGCCTCCCAGCCTTAGCTACAGGAGGCTGAGTCTGGGGCTGGGGCCTTGGGTACATATGGAGTCTGGTGCCTGGATCCATCAGAGGACCAGATGAACAAATAACAGAAACAGCTGGGACGGCCCTCCTCCAATACACCCCCAGCAACCGGGCACAGCTTACTCACACAAGGACAAGTCAAATAAGGACAATCGTGGGAACAAAATGGTCCTATTTGGAAACAATTTTCATCTTCAGAGAAGGGGAAGCAATCATATCGGGTGACATGGAATGATCTCAAACAACCTCAATGGATCTCAAAGGATCTCAATGGATCTCAAAGGATCTCAAATGATCTCAAAGGATCTCAAAGGATCTCAATGGATCTCAAAGGATCTCAAACGACCTCAATGGATCTCAAACGACCTCAATGGATCTCAAATGAGCTCAATGGATCTCAATGGATCTCAATGGATCCATAATCAGGGACTTGTCTTGATGGATCTTTACTCAGCAGATGGTTTAGAGATGAGTCTTATGGTTCTTACGTTTTGTCTGCTGATGATGATATTTAAGAAAATAATTGGGTTTTTGGTCCTCATGTCGATCCGAATTTATCCCTGGTAGGAAGACACCTTGACATCATTCAGGTCTGTTTTAGAGACATTTTGTTGTCTGTCTACAAGGGTTAAAATGGAGTCTGTGCAGCAGAAAGAAGAACTGGCACACATTCTAGTTAGGAGCTACTGAGAGGGCAGTGTGATAACAGGAGCAGTCTGTGAGATAGAGGAGTAAATCCTATCCAAAGTGTCCCCTTGTTTTGTCTCAGCCTGCTCCAGGTATCAACACGTATGGCCAGCTGTGTCCACGAGGTCAACAGGATGGGTGGTTGGTGGAAAAGCAGTGGAAAAGACCGGAACACTATCTCCAACTCTGGCCACTTGCCACTATCTTCCAGACAGGCATGACTGGTGGCCCAGTGGACCGATACTGGAGGTGCCACCGAGACAGAACAGTCTCGCTGACGCTCTGGGCACGGGGACAGTCTGGCTGGGGTCGGAGGTGTGGCAGGGGAAGGTGCGGGGGAGGCATACAAGGCCATGTGTTGACAGCCACAGTGACAGAAACACAGACATGTGGACACAAGTGTGTGGCTCCAAGAGGAAAACCCCTTAGGTCACCCCTGACTCCGTCTACCGCTGACTCTGTCTACCGCTGACTCCGTCTACCGCTGACTCCATCTACCGCTGACTCCATCTACCGCTGACTCCGTCTACCCCTGACCCCGTCTACCCCTGACTCCGTCTACCCCTGACTCCGTTTACCCCTGACTCCATCTACCCCTGACTCCATCTACCCCTGACTCCGTCTACCCCTGACTTCATCTACCGCTGACTCCATCTACCCCTGACTCCATCTACCGCTGACTCCATCTACCCCTGACTCCGTCTACCCCTGACCCCGTCTGCCCCTGACCCCGTCTACCCCTGACTCCGTTTGCCCCTGACTCCGTCTATCCCTGACCCCGTCTGCCCTGCCCCTGACCCCGTCTACCCCTGACTCCATCTGCCCCTGACTCCATCTGCCCCTGACTCCGTCTGCCGCTGACTCCGTCCACCCCTGACCCCGTCTACCCTGACCCCGTCTGCCCCTGACTCCGTCTGCCCCTGACTCCGTCTGCCCCTGACTCCGTCTACCCCTGACCCCGTCTGCCCCTGACCCCGTCTACCCCTGACTCCGTCTGCCCCTGACTCCGTCTGCCGCTGACTCCGTCTACCCCGTCTACCGCTGACTCCGTCTGCCCCTGACTCCGTCTGCCCCTGACTCCGTCTGCCCCTGACTCCGTCTGCCCCTGACTCCGTCTGCCCCTGACTCCGTCTGCCCCTGACCCCGTCTGCCCCTGACTCCGTCTGCCCCTGACTCCGTCTGCCCTGACTCCGTCTACCCCTGACCCCGTCTACCGCTGACCCCGTCTGCCCCTGACTCCGTCTGCCCCTGACTCCGTCTGCCCCTGACTCCGTCTGCCCCTGACTCCGTCTACCCCTGACCCCGTCTGCCCCTGACCCCGTCTACCCCTGACTCCGTCTGCCCCTGACTCCGTCTGCCGCTGACTCCGTCTACCCCGTCTACCGCTGACTCCGTCTGCCCCTGACTCCGTCTGCCCCTGACTCCGTCTGCCCCTGACTCCGTCTGCCCCTGACTCCGTCTACCCCTGACCCGTCTGCCCCTGACCCCGTCTACCCCTGACTCCGTCTGCCCCTGACTCCGTCTGCCGCTGACTCCGTCTACCCCGTCTACCGCTGACTCCGTCTGCCCCTGACTCCGTCTGCCCCTGACTCCGTCTGCCCCTGACTCCGTCTACCCCTGACCCCGTCTGCCCCTGACCCCATCTACCCCTGACTCCGTCTGCCCCTGACTCCGTCTGCCGCTGACTCCGTCTACCCCGTCTACCGCTGACCCCGTCTGCCCCTGACTCCGTCTGCCCCTGACTCCGTCTGCCCCTGACTCCGTCTACCCCTGACTCCGTCTACCGCTGACTCCGTCTACCGCTGACTCCGTCTACCCCTGACTCCGTCTACCGCTGACTCCGTCTACCGCTGACTCCATCTACCGCTGACTCCGTCTACCCCTGACTCCGTCTACTCCCGACTCCGTCTACCTCTGACCTAATCTGCCCCTGACCCCATCTACCCCTGACTCCATCTGCCCCTGACTCCATCTACCCCTGACTCCATCTGCCCCTGAGTATTTCCAACCTTGTGACCCTGACCAGGAAAAACTCTTAGTCACTAGTTATACTTGTACATAGCAGCACTTCTGAGACGTAAATTGTACATGTAACAACATGAGTTACTGTACAAAGTGAAATGCTATCTCTGGTTTCGTGGCTGGGTGGCCTTCAGCAGGAGGCCAGGGGACCAGCTGGGGACCCTAGGGTTCAGGGGTCATATTCCCAGGACGTTTATCAGGTGTGGTGGGCGACAGGAAAAGCTGCTGTGACCAGATAGGCCCCGGAGAGACTGGCTGTCCAAAATGGGCCCATACGGCTCTGGTGAAAAGTAGTTCACTATATAGGGAATTGGGTGGCATTTGACACACATCCACTGTGGGCAGGTTGAAGTACATCTCAGTTAGTACATCTCAGTTAGCACATCTCAGTTAGTACATCTCAGTTAGCACATCTCAGTTAGTACATCTCAGTTAGTACATCTCAGTTAGCACATCTCAGTTAGTACATCTCAGTTAGCACATCTCAGTTAGTACAGTCTACCATCACACACATTACACTCTCTCCTGAAGACATCCGTCTTACTGTTGCCAGGTTGAAGTAGATCTCAGTCAGTACATCTCAGTTAGTACATCTCAGTTAGTACAGTCTACCATCACACACATTACACTCTCTCCTGAAGACATCAGTCTTACTGTTGCCAGGTTGAAGTAGATCTCAGTTAGTACATCTCAGTTAGTACATCTCAGTTAGTACAGTCTACCATCACACACATTACACTCTCTCCTGAAGACATCAGTTTTACTGTTGCCAGGTTGAACACAGGAACTGTCTGAGACAACAATAGAGGGGGGTGAAGAGAGAGGGGGTGGAGAGAGAGGGGGTGAGAGAGAAAGAGAGAGAGAGAGAGAGAGAGAGAGAGAGACTAAAGTCATCCATCATAACTTTGGCAGGTTGAACACAGGAACTGTCTGGCAGAGACAACAAGAGAGGGGGTGGAAGGGAGAGAGGAAGGAGAGAGAGAGAGAGAGAGAGAGAGAGAGAGAGAGAGAGAGAGAGAGAAAAAAAAAAGTTATTCCTGTAAACTCAATCTCTGTGGAATGATAGGGCTACATGATGAACAGCATGGTGAAAACATTGGTAGGAGTTCTTCATTACGCCTCGATCCGACTGACAGCATCATTACATCAATTCTGCGTAATAAATTCTGCAGTCCAACTTGTTCACGGTGTAATCCAACATGTTTAGTGGATATGTGTTCAACAACAGTTCAACATTCACTTTCTGCTACTATTCCTGTCAAGTCCACACATAGGATTTGATGCACATGCTGGGTATACACTAAACAACAATAAAAACGCAACAATGTAACAATTTCAGAGATTTTACTGAGTTACAGTTCATATAAAGAAATTGGCCAATCAAAATAAATAAATGAGGCTCTAACCTATGGATTTTACATGACTGGGAATACAGATATGCATCTGTTGGTCACAGATACCTTTAAAAAAAAAAAACAGGCCTCACAATGGGCCTCGGGATCTCAATCTCATCACGGTATTTCTGTGAATTGAAATTGCAATCGATACAATGGAATTGTGTTCATTGTTCACAGCTTATGCCTGCCCATACCATAACCCCACAGCCACCACCAGGGGGCACTCTGTTCACAACTCGCCCACATGACGCCATACACGTGGTCCGCAGTCGCCAAATTCTCTGAAATGACGTTGGTGACGGCTTATGGTAGACAAATGAACATTCAATTCTCTGGCAAAAACTCTGGTGGACATTCCTGCAGACAGCACGCCAATTTGCACTCCCCCTTAAAACTTGAAACTGTGGCATTGTGTTGTGTAATAAAAGTGCACATTTTAGAGTGGCCTTTTATTGTCCCCAGCACAAGGTGCACCTGTGTAATGATCATGCTGTTTCATTGGCTTCTTGATATGCCCCACCTGTCAGGTGGATAGACTATCTTGGCCAAGGAGAAATGACCACTAACAGGGATGTAAACACATTTGTGCACATGGAACATTTCTGGGATGTTTTATTTCAGCGCCTGAAACATGGGACCAACACTTTACATGTTGCGTTTATATTTTTGTTCAGTGTATATCGAGGCATTAGTTAGTAGTATTACAATGCTGCAATGTGCAACCTAGTGCATCAATAAGCATGTTTATTCTCAATTATCCCTCTGGGGCTATACTCTGGTTAAAGCTCCTGAGTGGCGCAGCGGTCTAAGGCACTGCATCTCAGTTCTAGAGGCGTCACTACAGACCCTGGTTTGATCCCAGGCTGTATCACAACCGTCCGTGATCAGGAGTCCCATAGGGCGGCCCAGCGTCATCCGGGTTGGGGAGGGTTTGACCGGGTAAGGCCTTCATTGTAAATAAGAATTTGTTTTTAAACTGACTTGCCGAGTTAAATAAAGGTTAAATACAATAAAATAAAATAAAATTGCAAATCACTTTCTGATTACTTCTTCGTGCTCCACTAATGAGAAATGAAATCACTTTCTGATTACTTCTTCGTGCTCCACTAATGAGAAATGAAATCAGTTTCTGAATCAGATGAGTGGGAACAAGAAACATAAAACCTATAGTGTAGACCATATTTATGTTAGGCCTATTATCAAACTAGTGTCATAGATCCTCATTTCAGTGACTGTATGTTCATGTTTAACATATATTCTGAATAACTGAGTTCAGAAATAGTGAAGTTATGTTGACGGTCATCGTGTGAGAGGTGATTTTATGTTGCCAGGCGATGGTGGGAACCCCCTCCTGATGAATACTCTGTGGTTGGAAACCGTGGGACGCTCCTTGTCCCAGGTGAGTGATAAAAGCGCATCGAAATGGAACCAGTAGACAATATCTCAACCCAGATCTCACAGATTTCCACGTTCAACTTTCACAAAACAAAGAAAGTGTAAGGTTTTCTCTATATAACGCACATGCTGTGTCGTGCATGATTGCTTCATTAATTACACATAAATAAGTGATCAATTGGAGCTCGTTTACAATAAACATCTGGTAAGTTTTGTGTAAATGTATGGAGAGACTGTTTCTGTTTCTTCTTATGCATTTTGTTCCATAACGTTTGAGGTATATTGCCTTTTGTGGCACAATATTTGTGACTACTTGTGATTTACAGTGAAACTCAATAAATAAATGATCAATTGTCTCTCGGGCTGATTCACTAAGAAGAGATCTGCTATGTTTCTTACAGCTTTCAGAGAATCTGTTCATGTTTAGACCCCCTGTATTGCAACATTGGTTTATCTGAAACTCTATCCTGTTGAGAAAGTTCTCAGTAAATAAACACTATTCCTTTAAAGCCCCTTTCCTCCAGCTTAAAATCCCTGCTCAGATCAAGTAGCATTCTGGCTACTGAGTAAAATGAACTGGATCTATTCATGTCTCTAAGTAATAATCTTACGAAATCTGTTTCTGCTGAATCCCTTCGGTCCTTCAGAATGACTGTCTGTTATTAAGTTCAAGTCTATTAGAATGCCAGAATATTCTTAGAATTCCAGGGTTCCAGAATCCAGACAATGGTGTTATTGGTTAGACGTGCAACAGTTCCTGGAACAGATTGGCAAAGAAAAGAAAACCGCTTCAGACCTACAGATTACGACCGTGCGCAATTGACAGAATGAATAGAGCCTAAAGGTGAGCCAGACTTTCAAGAGGTGAGTGTAAAGCTTTAACCTCAGCCTACGTTGTTTCATTTCAGTAATGAGCCCACCAAGAACCTGAAATAAAATCACGGTTTGACACCAGGAGACTTTTTAATTGGCTAGCACAGGGAGATGTGGCGTTCTAACAGGAAACAGTCCTGTTAGTAATCATGGCCAGCCTGCGTCCCAAATGGCACCACATTCACTTTATAGTGCACTACTTCTACCCAGGGCACCTTAGGGATAGGGTGGCATTAGGGATGCAAGCCAGGTATGGTAGGGAGCTAATCTTTATGGGTAGGATTTATAGTACGTTTACCAATATTATTTATCGGAAGGGAGCCTATGAACACCATAAACCCTGCAGAGGCCCCAGGTAATAGAAGAACAAACTAGACTTAACTAAACCATTACACACGTCTGTCTGCGTTGCACGAGGGTTGATCGTATGGTCGTTTTAATCACCCGCCATTTTGTTTGCTTTAAACTTTGCTTGATGAGCCTGGAATTTCCAATCCCATATGTTCCATTTGGAGTGAAACAATGGTGAAATAACGGAACATCGGTTTGGATTCCTGGCTGGTGCTCGACAGCAGCATCACATGACCTTTTGGAGATTCTATTTGTTTGCCTTTTAAAAATCTTTGTAGATTGGCTCTGCGATTGATAGCTACACCACATAAACTGTGAAGACAGAGACTTCACTATAAGTTGACTAAGTGCTATAAGTGGAACATGTTTGTTGAACTAGGAAACCTTGCAAGCTCTCGGTTCTATTCTTTTCCTGATGTTCTTTGGCTCCTGAACTAGAATAACATCAGCCCAATGCCCATGGTTGACGCTAGCAGGAAACAAGGACATGGTCAATCACTTTCCAGTAGACACACATGCCTCTATGCTCTTCCCCGTCCCAAAGATGTGATACATTCTGCAATATACTGTCTCTGTTTCCTTCCCAACTGCAGCTCGTTGTCAGAGAGCAAAATGTATAGAGGCTGAGTTGGAAAGTAAATACCTGTCTTGATTAATACATATACACTACCATTCAAAAGTTTAGGGTCCCTGAGAAATGTCCTTATTTTTTAAAGAAAAGCAACAAAAAAAAGTCAATTAAAATAGCATCAAATTGATCAGAAATACCGTGTAGACATTGTTAATGTTGTAAATGACTATTGTAGCTGGAAACGGCTAACAGAGGAACTCTGCCTTGAAGGCCAGCATCCCGGAGTCGCCTCTTCACTGTTGACATTGAGACTGGTGTTTTGCGGGTACTATTTAATGAAGCCGCCAATTGTGGACATATGAGGCATCTGTTTCTCAAACTAGACACTCTAATGTACTTGTCCTCTTGCTCAGTTGTGCACCGGGGCCTCCCACTCCTCTTTCTATCTGGTTAGAGCCAGTTTGCACTGTTCTGTGAAGGCAGCAGTACACAGCGTTGTACGAGATCTTCAGTTTCTGGCAATTTCTCGCATGGAATAGCCTTCATTTCTCAGAACAAGAATAGACTGACGAGTTTCAGAAGAAAGTTATTTGTTTCTGGCCATTTTGAGGCTGTAATCGAACCCACAAATGCTGATGATCCAGATAATCAGCAATTCTAAAGAAGGCCAGTTTAATTGCTTCTTTAATCAGAACAACAGTTTTCAGCTGTGCTAACATAACTGCAAAAGGGTTTTCTAATGATCTATTAGGCTTTTGAAATTATAAACTTGGATTAGCTAACACAACGTGCCATTGGAACACAGGAGTGATGGTTGCTGATAATGGGCCTCTGTACACCTATGAAGATATTCCATTTTAAAAAATCAGCTGTTTCCAGCTACAATAGTCATTTACAACATTAACAATGTCTACACTG
>NW_024609250.1:72500-105000 GCF_018296145.1 Oncorhynchus tshawytscha | reverse complement strand
ATTTGATGTTTCATGGGGAAGTTTACAAAACCGTGTCTATGTTGGGGTGTATATAACAGTGTATATATTGGGGTGTATATAACAGTGTATATATTGGGGTGTATATAACAGTGTATATATTGGGTGTATATAACAGTGTATATATTGGGGTGTATATAACAGTGTATATATTGGGGTGTATATAACAGTGTATATATTGGGGTGTATATAACAGTGTATATATTGGGGTGTATATAACAGCGTATATGTTGGGGTGTATATAACAGTGTATATGTTGGGGTGTATATAACAGTGTATATATTGGGGTGTATATAACAGTGTATATATTGGGGTGTATATAACAGTGTATATAACAGTGTATATATTGGGGTGTATATAACAGTGTATATATTGGGGTGTATATAACAGTGTATATATTGGGGTGTATATAACAGTGTATATGTTGGGGTGTATATAACAGTGTATATATTGGGGTGTATATAACAGTGTATATGTTGGGGTGTATATAACAGTGTATATATTGGGGTGTATATAACAGTGTATATGTTGAGGTGTATATAACAGTGTATATATTGGGGTGTATATAACAGTGTATATGTTGGGGTGTATATAACAGTGTATATATTGGGGTGTATATAACAGTGTATATGTTGGGGTGTATATAACAGTGTATATATTGGGGTGTATATAACAGTGTATATGTTGGGGTGTATATAACAGTGTATATATTGGGGTGTATATAACAGTGTATATGTTGAGGTGTATATAACAGTGTATATATTGGGGTGTATATAACAGTGTATATGTTGGGGTGTATATAACAGTGTATATATTGGGGTGTATATAACAGTGTATATGTTGGGGTGTATATAACAGTGTATATATTGGGGTGTATATAACAGTGTATATGTTGAGGTGTATATAACAGTGTATATATTGGGGTGTATATAACAGTGTATATGTTGGGGTGTATATAACAGTGTATATATTGGGGTGTATATAACAGTGTATATGTTGGGGTGTATATAACAGTGTATATATTGGGGTGTATATAACAGTGTATATATTGGGGTGTATATAACAGTGTATATATTGGGGTGTATATAACAGTGTATATGTTGGGGTGTATATAACAGTGTATATATTGGGGTGTATATAACAGTGTATATGTTGAGGTGTATATAACAGTGTATATATTGGGGTGTATATAACAGTGTATATGTTGGGGTGTATATAACAGTGTATATGTTGGGGTGTATATAACAGTGTATATATTGGGGTGTATATAACAGTGTATATGTTGGGGTGTATATAACAGTGTATATGTTGGGGTGTATATAACAGTGTATATATTGGGGTGTATATAACAGTATATATGTTGGGGTGTATATAACAGTGTATATGTTGGGGTGTATATAACAGTGTATATATTGGGGTGTATATAACAGTGTATATGTTGGGGTGTATATAACAGTGTATATATTGGGGTGTATATAACAGTGTATATGTTGGGGTGTATATAACAGTGTATATATTGGGGTGTATATAACAGTGTATATGTTGGGGTGTATATAACAGTGTATATATTGGGGTGTATATAACAGTGTATATGTTGGGGTGTATATAACAGTGTATATATTGGGGTGTATATAACAGTGTATATATTGGGGTGTATATAACAGTGTATATATTGGGGTGTATATAACAGTGTATATATTGGGGTGTATATAACAGTGTATATGTTGATATAACAGTGTATATATTGGGGTGTATATAACAGTGTATATGTTGGGGTGTATATAACAGTGTATATGTTGGGGTGTATATAACAGTGTATATGTTGGGGTGTATATAACAGTGTATATATTGGGGTGTATATAACAGTGTATATATTGGGGTGTATATAACAGTGTATATGTTGGGGTGTATATAACAGTGTATATATTGGGGTGTATATAACAGTGTATATATTGGGGTGTATATAACAGTGTATATGTTGGGGTGTATATAACAGTGTATATATTGGGGTGTATATAACAGTGTATATGTTGGGGTGTATATAACAGTGTATATATTGGGGTGTATATAACAGTGTATATGTTGGTGTGTATATAACAGTGTATATATTGGGGTGTATATAACAGTGTATATATTGGGGTGTATATAACAGTGTATATGTTGGGGTGTATATAACAGTGTATATATTGGGGTGTATATAACAGTGTATATGTTGGGGTGTATATAACAGTGTATATGTTGGGGTGTATATAACAGTGTATATGTTGGGGTGTATATAACAGTGTATATGTTGGGGTGTATATAACAGTGTATATATTGGGGTGTATATAACAGTGTATATATTGGGGTGTATATAACAGTGTATATGTTGGGGTGTATATAACAGTGTATATATTGGGGTGTATATAACAGTGTATATGTTGGGGTGTATCAGTAGCCAGGTATGTGTGTATATATTGGGGTGTATATAACAGTGTATATGTTGGGGTGTATATAACAGTGTATATATTGGGGTGTATATAACAGTGTATATGTTGGGGTGTATATAACAGTGTATATATTGGGGTGTATATAACAGTGTATATATTGGGGTGTATATAACAGTGTATATATTGGGGTGTATATAACAGTGTATATATTGGGGTGTATATAACAGTGTATATATTGGGGTGTATATAACAGTGTATATATTGGGGTGTATATAACAGTGTATATGTTGGGGTGTATATAACAGTGTATATGTTGGGGTGTATATAACAGTGTATATGTTGGGGTGTATATAACAGTGTATATATTGGGTGTATATAACAGTGTATATATTGGGGTGTATATAACAGTGTATATGTTGGGGTGTATATAACAGTGTATATATTGGGTGTATATAACAGTGTATATATTGGGGTGTATATAACAGTGTATATGTTGGGGTGTATATAACAGTGTATATATTGGGTGTATATAACAGTGTATATATTGGGGTGTATATAACAGTGTATATGTTGGGGTGTATATAACAGTGTATATGTTGGTGTGTATATAACAGTGTATATATTGGGGTGTATATAACAGTGTATATATTGGGGTGTATATAACAGTGTATATGTTGGGGTGTATATAACAGTGTATATATTGGGGTGTATATAACAGTGTATATGTTGGGGTGTATATAACAGTGTATATGTTGGGGTGTATATAACAGTGTATATGTTGGGGTGTATATAACAGTGTATATATTGGGGTGTATATAACAGTGTATATGTTGGGGTGTATATAACAGTGTATATGTTGGGGTGTATATAACAGTGTATATATTGGGGTGTATATAACAGTGTATATATTGGGGTGTATATAACAGTGTATATGTTGGGGTACCAGAGGTCAGGGGTTAGACGGAGCAGTTGAAGCTTTATGGTCATTGTGGCGATAAAGAGCAGGAAGTAGCTGGATTCAATGAGCACAATAAAAGAAGAGA
The DNA here is from genome assembly GCF_018296145.1 of Oncorhynchus tshawytscha. Classification (NCBI taxonomy): domain Eukaryota; kingdom Metazoa; phylum Chordata; class Actinopteri; order Salmoniformes; family Salmonidae; genus Oncorhynchus; species Oncorhynchus tshawytscha. The sequence goes on along the minus strand of NW_024609250.1, from coordinate 101,510 downwards.
ACTAATGAAGCGTTGCTCTGTAAACACTGTGGCGGGGTCACGTAAATATGACTGAAACCAGGGTAGGGTGGGTCCTCTCTGTTTCTCTGAACGTGTCTTTTGTTTGGGACATTTGACAAAACTGATGATGACAAACATTAGTCAGCACACATGGTGGTATTGCTTCACTTCCTGACTCAGAGCAACCATGTTCCAACTCGGACATTTATGGACACCACAGAGGCTGAACAAGTTCTGGTTATCTACATGTTTCTAAAAATGTACTGTGTGTATATATTTTCTTAATTGCTCAGGGGAAAAACAGGAATCGGTGGAGTCAATTTCTCCATTTCCTACCTTGTCCTGAAAAAGCTTCCTCTTACATCAACTACATGCCCAGCTGTGTTTGGAGATGGATCTAAGACATTTATTTACGCCACCCAGTGTCTTTCTGTCTAAATTGTTTCTGAACTACTTTCATGTGATAGAGCTTCAGTTCCTGTCTGACTGGCCCCTAAACCCCTCATCAGTAGCCAGGGCAGCAGCTTCATTAGTGGTGTCACGGCCAGGGTCTGCTTTCTGATGGGATATCTGGCATCTTTTGACATCAGGTTAATAGCACTGAAACTTAGCCGTGTCCCAAATGGCACCCTATTCCCTACATAGTGCTTTGTAGTACCCGAGCCCTAGTCACAGGTAGTGCACTATATAGGGAATAGGGTATCATTTTTGGGACGCAGTCTAGAACCCAGCCGCCGTGTTAAAGCTCACTGGGGGGAGTGAACTGTGACAGCCAAGAGCAAGGGCTGTGTGTGTGTGTGTGTGTGTGTGTGTGTGTGTGTGTGTGTGTGTGTGTGTGTGTGTGTGTGTGTGTGTGTGTGTGTGTGTGTGTGTGTGTGTGTGTGTGTGTGTGTGTGTGTGTGTGTGTGTGTGTGTGTGTGTGAGGACTGATAATCATATGATTTGGATAATAATTCCTTCACTCTCCTCTTCAAAGCGTAAGGCCATTTGAGGCACAACTTTGATCAGTGTGGTACCACTACCACGTTAAGGAGTCAAAACACTCAGGTACCACTACCACGTTAAGGAGTCAAAACACTCAGGTACCACTACCACGTTAAGGAGTCAAAACACTCAGGTACCACTACCACGTTAAGGAGTCAAAACACTCAGGTACCACTACCACGTTAAGGAGTCAAAACACTCAGGTACCACTACCACGTTAAGGAGTCAAAACATTCAGGTACCACTACCATGTTAAGGAGTTGAATTACACGTTAATGAGACAAAACATAGCCAGTGTTACTCGAGCCAGTCAGGACATGACTTCTCCGTTCCTGGAGCCAGTCAGGACATGACTTCTCTGTTCCTGGAGCCAGTCAGGACATGACTTCTCTGTTCCTGGAGCCAGTCAGGACATGACATCTCTGTTACTTTGATACTTTCTAACATTTCTCTTCAACTTTTTCTCCACTGTGAATGTTTGGGGATTAGGTAACCAGCTGAGTGCAAGCTACCCTCTTAGAATCTCTGAGGAGCTGGAGCGAGGTTAGCTCATTTCCTGTTTGGGGAGGTTGAGGGGTTAGGGAAGCCCACAACCCCCAACTCCTACCCCCTACTTAACCCCCAGATGGCCGCCCAGTCATATACACACAGGCACGCACACACACACACACACACACACACACACACACACACACACACACACACACACACACACACACACACACACACACACACACACACACACACACACACTAACACACAGACAGACCTCCCCACACGAAACACACACACACACACACACACACACACACAGACCTCCCCCACCGAAACCCACACACACACACCACAGCCACCCCGCAGCAGGCCACACACAGCCCTGTATCACTGAGCTGAGAATGAATGGAGCCATACAGCAGGGACCAGGCCAGACAGGGTTTCTTTTTTTATTTATTTATTTAACCTTTATTTAACCAGGCAAGTCAGTTAAGAACAAGTTCTTATTTACAATGATGGCCTCCCAAAAGGCAAAAGACCTCCTGTGGGGATGGAGGCTGGGATCAAATATACAAATGAATGAAATAGAACTATAGGACAAAACACACATCACGACAAGAGAGACAACACAACACTACATAAAGAGAGACCTAAGACGACAACATAGCATGGCAGCAACACACCATGACAGCAACATGGTAGCAACACATAACACAGCATGGTAACAGCACACCATGACAACAACATGGTAGCAACACAACATGACAACAACATGGTAGCAACACATAACACAGCATGGTAACAGCACAACATGACAGCAACATGGTAGCAACACATAACACAGCATGGTAACAGCACAACAACATGACAACAACATGGTAGCAACACATAACACAGCATGGTAACAGCACAACCATGACAACAACATGGTAACAGCAACACATGGTACAACATGGTAACAGCACACAGCATGAACAGCACAACATGGTAGCATGGTACAGCAAACAACATGGTAACAGCAACACACATAACACAGCATGGTAACAGCACACCATGACAACAACATGGTAGCAACACATAACACAGCATGGTAACAGCACACACATAATGGTAACAGCACACACAACAACATGGTAGCAGCATGGTAACAGCAACATAACAACAACATGGTAACAGCAACACAACATGACAACAACATGGTAGCAACACATAACACAGCATGGTAGCAACACAACATGACAACAACATGGTAGCAACACATAACACAGCATGGTAACAGCACAACATGACAACAACATGGTAGCAACACATAACACAGCATGGTAACAGCACACCATAACAACAACATGGCAGCAACACAACATGACAACAACATGGTAGCAACACATAACACAGCATGGTAGCAACACAACATGACAACAACATGGTAGCAACACATAACACAGCATGGTAACAGCACAACATGACAACAACATGGTAGCAACACATAACACAGCATGGTAACAGCACACCATGACAACAACATGGTAGCAACACATAACACAGCATGGTAACAGCACACCATGACAACAACATGGTAGCAACACATAACACAGCATGGTAACAGCACACCATGACAACAACATGGTAGCAACACATAACACAGCATGGTAACAGCACACCATGACAACAACATGGTAGCAACACATAACACAGCATGGTAACAGCACACATGACAACAACATGGCAACACATAACACAGCATGGTAACAGCACAACATGACAACAACATGGTAGCATGGTAGCAACACAACATGACAACAACATGGTAGCAACACATAACACAGCATGGTAACAGCACAACATGACAACAACATGGTAGCAACACATAACACAGCATGGTAACAGCACATAACAACATGACAACAACATGGTAACACAGCATGGTAACACAACAACATGGTAGCAACACATAACACAGCATGGTAACAGCACACCATGACAACAACATGGTAGCAACACATAACACAGCATGGTAACAGCATGGTAACAACATGACAACAACATGGTAGCAACACATAACACAGCATGGTAACAGCACACCATACAACAACATGGTAGCATGGTAACAGCACACCATGACAACAACATGGTAGCAACACATAACACAGCATGGTAACAGCACAACATGACAACAACATGGTAGCAACACATAACACAGCATGGTAACAGCACACCATAACAACAACATGGTAGCAACACATAACACAGCATGGTAGCAACACAACATGACAACAACATGGTAGCAACATGGCAGCAGCACAGAACAGGGTGCAAACATTATTGGGCACAGACAACAGCACAAAGGGCAAGAAGGTAAAGACAACAATACATCACACAAAGCAGCCACAACTGTCAGTAAGTGTCCATGATTGAGTCTTTGAATGAAGAGATTGAGATAAAACTGTCCAGTTTGAGTGTTTGTTGCAGCTCGTTCCAGTCACTAGTTACAGTGAACTGAAAAGACGAGCGATCCAGGGATGTGTGTGCTTCGGGGACCACAGATTGTGTGATTGGCAGAACGGGTGCTGTATGTGGAGGATGAGGGCTGCAGTAGATATCTCAGATAGGGGGGAGTGAGGCCTAAGAGGGTTTTTATAAATAAGCATCAACCAGTGGGTTTTGCGACGAGTATAGAGATGACCAGTTTACAGAGTGCAAATCTGATGGCTGAGTGGTAAAGAACATCTAGCCGCTCGAGAGCACCCTTACCTGCCGATCTATAAATGACGTCTACGTAATCTAGTATGGGTAGGATGGTCATCTGAATCAGGGTTAGTATGGCAGCTGGGGTGAAAGAGGAGCGATTACGATAGAGGAAACCAAGTCCAGATTTAACTTTAGCCTGCTGCTTTGATATGTGCTGAAAGAAGCACAGTGTACCGTCTAGCCATACTCCCAAGTACTTGTATGAGGTGACTACCTCAAGCTCTAAACCCTCAGAGGTAGTAATCACACCTGTGGGGAGAGCGGCATTCTTCTTACCAAACCCATGACCTTTGTTTTGGAGGTGTTCAAAACAAGGTTAAGGGCAGATAAAGCTTGTTGGACACTAAGAAAGCTTTGTTGTAGAGAGTTTAACACAAAATCCAGGGAGGGGCCAGCTGAGTATAAGATTGTATCATCAGCATATAAATGGATGAGAGAGATTCCTACTGCCTGAGCTAAGTTGTTGATGTAAATTGAGAAGAACGTGGGGCCTAGGATCGAGCCATGGGGTACACCCTTTGTGACTGGCAGTGGCTGAGACAGCAGATGTTCTGACTTTTTACACTGCACTCTTTGAGAGAGGTAGATAGCAAACCAGCCCAAAGACCCCTCAGAGACACCAATACTCCTTACAAGAATGGAATCAAATCAAATCAAAATCAAATCAAATTTTATTTGTCACATACACATGGTTAGCAGATGTTAATGCGAGTGTAGCGAAATGCTTGTGCTTCTAGTTCCGACAATGCAGTAATAACGAACAAGTAATCTAACTAACAATTCCAAAAAAACTACTGTCTTATACACAGTGTAAGGGGATAAAGAATATGTACATAAGGATATATGAATGAGTGATGGTACAGAGCAGCATAGGCAAGATACAGTAGATGATATCGAGTACAGTATATACATATGAGATGAGTATGTAAACCAAGTGGCATAGTTAAAGTGGCGAGTGATACATGTATTACATAAGGATGCAGTCGATGATATAGAGTACAGTATCAACGTATGCATATGAGATGAATAATGTAGGGTAAGTAACATTATATAAGGTAGCATTGTTTAAAGTGGCTAGTGATATATTTACATCATTTCCCATCAATTCCCATGATTAAAGTGGCTAGAGTAGAGTCAGTGTCATTGACAGTGTGTTGGCAGTAGCCACTCAATGTTAGTGGTGGCTGTTTAACAGTCTGATGGCCTTGAGATAGAAGCTGTTTTTCAGTCTCTCGGTCCCAGCTTTGATGCACCTGTACTGACCTCGCCTTCTGGATGACAGCGGGGTGACCAGGCAGTGGCTCGGGTGGTTGATGTCCTTGATGATCTTTATGGCCTTCCTGTAGCATCGGGTGGTGTAGGTGTCCTGGAGGGCAGGTAGTTTGCCCCCGGTGATGCGTTGTGCAGACCTCACTACCCTCTGGAGAGCCTTACGGTTGAGGGCGGTGCAGTTGCCATACCAGGCGGTGATACAGCCCGCCAGGATGCTCTCGATTGTGCATCTGTAGAAGTTTGTGAGTGCTTTTGGTGACAGGCCGAATTTCTTCAGCCTCCTGAGGTTGAAGAGGCGCTGCTGCGCCTTCCTCACGATGCTGTCTGTGTGAGTGGACCAATTCAGTTTGTCTGTGATGTGTATGCCGAGGAACTTAAAACTTGCTACCCTCTCCACTACTGTTCCATCGATGTGGATGGGGGGGTGTTCCCTCTGCTGTTTCCTGAAGTCCACAATCATCTCCTTAGTTTTGTTGACGTTGAGCGTGAGGTTATTTTCCTGACACCACACTCCGAGGGCCCTCACCTCCTCCCTGTAGGCCGTCTCGTCGTTGTTGGTAATCAAGCCTACCACTGTTGTGTCGTCCGCAAACTTGATGATTGAGTTGGAGGCGTGCATGGCCACGCAGTCGTGGGTGAACAGGGAGTACAGGAGAGGGCTCAGAACGCACCCTTGTGGGGCCCCAGTGTTGAGGATCAGCGGGGAGGAGATGTTGTTGCCTACCCTCACCACCTGGGGGCGGCCCGTCAGGAAGTCCAGTACCCAGTTGCACAGGGCGGGGTCGAGACCCAGGGTCTCGAGCTTGATGACGAGCTTGGAGGGTACTAAGGTGTTGAATGCCGAGCTGTAGTCGATGAACAGCATTCTCACATAGGTATTCCTCTTGTCCAGATGGGTTAGGGCAGTGTGCAGTGTGGTTGAGATTGCATCGTCTGTGGACCTATTTGGGCGGTAAGCAAATTGGAGTGGGTCAAGGGTGTCAGGTAGGGTGGAGGTGATATGGTCCTTGACTAGTCTCTCAAAGCACTTCATGATGACGGATGTGAGTGCTACGGGCGGTAGTCGTTTAGCTCAGTTACCTTAGCTTTCTTGGGAACAGGAACAATGGTGGCCCTCTTGAAGCATGTGGGAACAGCAGACTGGTATAGGGATTGATTGAATATGTCCGTAAACACACCGGCCAGCTGGTCTGCGCATGCTCTGAGGGCGCGGCTGGGGATGCCGTCTGGGCCTGCAGCCTTGCGAGGGTTAACACGTTTAAATGTCTTACTCACTTCGGCTGCAGTGAAGGAGAGACCGCATGTTTTCATTGCAGGCCGTGTCAGTGGCACTGTATTGTCCTCAAAGCGGGCAAAAAGTTATTTAGTCTGCCTGGGAGCAAGACATCCTGGTCCGTGACTGGGCTGGGTTTCTTCCTGTAGTCCGTGATTGACTGTAGACCCTGCCACATGCCTCTTGTGTCTGAGCCGTTGAATTGAGATTCTACTTTGTCTCTGTACTGGCGCTTAGCTTGTTTGATAGCCTTGCGGAGGGAATAGCTGCACTGTTTGTATTCAGTCATGTTACCAGACACCTTGCCCTGATTAAAAGCAGTGGTTCGCGCCTTCAGTTTCACACGAATGCTGCCATCAATCCACGGTTTCTGGTTAGGGAATGTTTTAATCGTTGCTATGGTCTACCGTATCAAAAGCTTTGGCCAAGTCAATAAAAATAGCAGCACAACATTGCTTAGAATCAAAGGCAATGGTGACATCATTGAGGACCTTTAAGGTTGCAGTGATCTCCCCCTTTAGAGAAAGGAGTACCTCCCCAGAGAGGAGAGACAAGTTTAAAAGGTCAGAGATAGGCTTGGCGATGATAGGGGCAGCAACCTTAAAGAAGAAAGGGTCTAAACCATCTGACCCAGATGGTTTTTTTGTGTCAAGTTTAAGGAGCTCCTTTAGCACCTCGGACTCAGTGACCGCCTTCAGGGAGAAACTTTGTAGCAGGGTAGGGGAAAAAGAGGATATTCAGGCTAGTCACATTAGAAGGGGTGGGAGATGAGGAAATTGAGGAAATGTTGGACGGGCAAGGAGACATGGCTGAGTCAAATAGGAATCCTGACTTAATGAAGTGGTGATTAAAGAGCTCAACCATGTGCTTCTTGTCAGTAACAACCACATCATCAACTTTAAGGGACATGGGCAACTGTGAGGAGGAGGGTTTATTCTCCAGGTATTTAACTGTTTTCCAAACCTTCTTGGGGTTAGACCCACAGAGAGAGAACTGCTCCTTCAAGTAACTAACTTTGTCCAGTAACTAACTGCACTTATTTCTTATTTGCCTGAATGAGAGCCAGTCAGCCTGAGTATGCGTGTGCCGAGCCTTTGGCCAAATGCAATTCTTGAGGTGGAGTAACTCTGCCAGATCACGGTCGAACCAGGGGCTGAACCTTTTTTTAATTCAAATTTTCTTTATGGGGGCGTGTTTGTTAACAATACCACTGAAAATATCAAAAAAAGAAGGTCCAAGCGTCTTCGACAGAGGGGATCAAGCTGATTCTATACCAATTTACAGAATAGAATGGGAGGCCAACAGTCCGTGTAACCAATAGAGAGTCAGAGTCCCAAGTGTGGGAACAAACATAATCTGTCCCACGTTTTGGGTAAACGAGAAACTTCATAGTCAACAAAGCATGCTGGAATCATGAGGCAAATAGCAAAATGCACAAGAAAAAAATATATATAATGACTTGGGGCTAGCCATTGTAAATTCAGAGTCACTCGCCCCAACAGTGCCTGTGTGCTGGAGGTGAGTGAAAGCTCGGGAGAGAGGGGGAGTGTGGTGGGGGTACCTGTACCAAACAGGGGAGACAGGCCAGGGAGAGAGGGGGAGTGTGGTGGGGGTACCTGTATCAGACAGGGGGAGACAGGCCAGGGAGAGAGGGGGAGTGTGGTGGGGGTACCTGTAACAGACAGGGGGAGACAGGCCAGGGAGAGAGGGGGAGTGTGGTGGGGGTACCTGTACCAGACAGGGGAGACAGGCTAGGGAGAGAGGGGGTGTGGTGGGGGTACCTGTACCAGACAGGGGAGACAGGCCAGGGAGAGAGGGGGAGTGTGGTGGGGGTACCTGTACCAGACAGGAGGAGACAGGCCAGGGAGAGAGGGGAGAGTGTGGTGGGGGTACCTGTACGCCAGGGAGAGGGGGGAGAGTATGGTGGGGGTACCTGTACCAGACAGGAGGAGACAGGCCAGGGAGAGAGGGGGAGTGTGGTGGGGGTACCTGTACCAGACAGGAGGAGACAGGCCAGGGAGAGAGGGGAGAGTGTGGTGGGGGTACCTGTACGCCAGGGAGAGGGGGGGAGTATGGTGGGGGTACCTGTACCAGACAGGAGGAGACAGGCCAGGGAGAGAGGGGGAGTGTGGTGGGGGTACCTGTACCAGACAGGAGGAGACAGGCCAGGGAGAGAGGGGAGAGTGTGGTGGGGGTACCTGTAACAGACAGGAGGAGACAGGCCAGGGAGAGAGGGGGGAGTGTGGTGGGGGTACCTGTACCAGACAGGGGGAGACAGGCCGGGGCAGACGGTAAACAGATCGCCAGGTGGAATCCAAGCAGCAGTGCAGCAGGTAACAGGAGTAGGTGTCACACCCACTGGGGAGAAGCTTTTATTTCTGGAGGCAGATTTCTTGTATAACATGCCAGTGGATGGTCTCTGAACAGTGGGAGAGGGCTTGTGAGACTCCTCCTGCCATTTGTTGGGCTCACAGACTTTGACGCCTTTCACTTCACACCGCAGTGCAAATTGAGGTTGTTGGTCAGTTTACTTTCTAGCAGCTTGGTACTTTGTAGCCTTGTTATTAAGCTTTATATAACACAATTCCCTAGAGATTATGGTCCTTTGCTTCAAGCCTTCAGAAGTAGTTCAGACTGAACTTGACTCACTTAGTGTTGTTGCGTATGGTGTTTCCAGGTTCCACTGTGTTTCTTCTGCAGGTTTTGGTTTGTTAGGAGTTTTCTCTTGATAATCCTTGGTACTAATTGTCCATTTAGGACATTTTGCCCAAAATCAAGGTTTTAGGTATGGAATTGTGATTTGGATTGAAGGTTTTGATGTTGAGGATAATAATGAATGGCCCAATACAGCAGGGACCAGGCCAGACAGGCTTATTCTGTAAAATATATTTTTTTATTTTATTTATTCACCTTTATTTAACTAGGCAAGTCAGTTAAGAACAAATTCTTATTTAAAGCAGGGACCAGGCCAGACAGGGTTTATAATGAATGGCCCCTTACAGCAAGGACCAGGCCAGACAGGGTTTATAATGAATGGCCCCATACAACAGGGTCCAGGCCAGACAGGGTTTATAATGAATGGCCCCATACAGTAGGGACCAGGCCAGACAGGGTTTATAATGAATGGCCCCATACAGCAGGTACCAGGCCAGACAGGGTTTATAATGAATGGAAGTATACAGCAGGTACCAGGCCAGACAGGATTTATAATGAATGGCCCCTTGCAGCAGGGTCCAGGCCAGACAGTGTTTATAATGAATGGCCCCATACAGCAAGGACCAGGCCAGACAGGGTTTATAATGAATGGCCCCTTACAGCAGGGTCCAGGCCAGACAGGGTTTATAATGAATGGCCCCTTACAGCAGGGACCAGGCCAGACAGGGTTTATAATGAATGGCCCCTTACAGCAGGGTCCAGGCCAGACAGGATTTATAATGAATGGCCCCTTACAGCAGGGTCCAGGCCAGACAGGGTTTATAATGAATGGCCCCTTACAGCAAGGACCAGGCCAGACAGGGTTTATAATTAATGGCCCCTTACAGCAGGGTCCAGGCCAGACAGGGTTTATAATGAATGGCCCCTTACAGCAGGGTCCAGGCCAGACAGGGTTTATAATGAATGGCCCCTTACAGCAGGGTCCAGGCCAGACAGGGTTTATAATGAATGGCCCCTTACAGCAGGGTCCAGGCCAGACAGGGTTTATAATGAATGGCCCCTTACAGCAGGGACCAGGCCAGACAGGGTTTATAATGAATGGCCCCTTACAGCAGGGTCCAGGCCAGACAGGGTTTATAATGAATGGCCCCTTACAGCAGGGTCCAGGCCAGACAGGGTTTATAATGAATGGCCCCTTACAGCAGGGTCCAGGCCAGACAGGGTTTATAATGAATGGCCCCATATAGCAGGACCAGGCCAGACAGGGTTTATAATGAATGGCCCCTTACAGCAGGTACCAGGCCAGACAGGGTTTATAATGAATGGCCCCTTACAGCAGGGACCAGGCCAGACAGGATTTATAATGAATGGCCCCTTACAGCAGGGTCCAGGCCAGACAGGGTTTATAATGAATGGCCCCTTACAGCAGGGTCCAGGCCAGACAGGGTTTATAATGAATGGCCCCTTACAGCAGGGTCCAGGCCAGACAGGGTTTATAATGAATGGCCCCTTACAGCAGGGACCAGGCCAGACAGGGTTTATAATGAATGGCCCCTTACAGCAGGGTCCAGGCCAGACGTTACGGACCAGCTCTGTGTTTCTCAGGTCAAAGAGCTGGTGTGACTGGGATCAAAGTCCTTTTGTTATTTATACTCAGACAGTCTCCAGGGCTCTAAGTCCTTTTGTTAATTATACTCAGACAGTCTCCAGGGCTCTAAGTCCTTTTGTTAATTATACTCAGACAGTCTCCAGGGCTCTAAGTCCTTTTGTTAATTATACTCAGACAGTTTCCAGGGCTCTAAGTCCTTTTGTTAATTATACTCAGACAGTCTCCAGGGCTCTAAGTCCTTTTGCTAATTATACTCAGACAGTCTCCAGGGCTCTAAGTCCTTTTGTTAATTATACTCAGACAGTCTCCAGGGCTCTAAGTCCTTTTGTTAATTATACTCAGACAGTCTCCAGGGCTCTAAGTCCTTTTGTTAATTATACTCAGACAGTCTCCAGGGCTCTAAGTCCTTTTGTTAATTATACTCAGACAGTCTCCAGGGCTCTAAGTCCGTTAGCTATTTGTACTCAGACAGTCTCCAGTCAGTTGTCAGTGTCTACAAAACTTTCTCTATCCTCTATCTTGTGTGTGTTCAGGTGGCCTTAATAAGTGCTTGTTTCCTTTGAAATGGGGTCTGTTTGAATAGACTAAAATGAACAGCTTTGTATTAATTTTATAAAAAATATTGCATGCTAGCTGCATCCTGGTGGTGAAGGGGACTAATTCTGTGGATAGAGAACAGAAGATCTTAGGTTCTAATCTCATTGATGCCAGGCCACTATGTCAAAAAAAAAATGCCTCAGCTAATGAATATCCATGTGTTCTATCTGTGCTTTGTGTCCAAAACAGTTCAACTAAACTGGCAGTGTTAAGGCTTATTGAAACATGTTCTCAGAATGTTGTTTCATTACATTCAAATAACCTATCATTTCTGTTCTCAGAATGTTAATAAAACCTCCCAGGAAAACTTTCAGGGAACAATAGTAAAATTTTCTCAGAACTTCCTTGCAACCTAAAAATGTACATTGCCAGAACAGGCAAAATGTTCACTTCCGTTCTCAGAACGTTTAAAAAACGTTATGTTTTTCCGGTCAGGAAGCTTGTGGATTCGTTCCCAGAACCAATGGGGAAACAAAAACGTACGTTTCCCAACTTCCAAGGAACTAAATGTGCTAGCTGGGATCTGAACCATAACATGACAGGGGTATTATAACGCTTGACTAGGGCCTCATCACTCCTAACAATTAACTAGGGCCCCATCATTCCCAATGGTTACTAGGGCCCCATCACTCCCAACGGTTACTAGGGCCTCATCACTCCTAACAATTAACTAGGGCCCCATCATTTCCAACGGTTACTAGGGCCCCATCATTCCCAACGGTTACTAGGGCCCCATCACTCCCAACGGTTACTAGAGCCCCATCACTCATGACCATTCACCTCCAGGGCCTTCTCAATGCCCAGGGTTCCATTGTCTATAGACAGTCCAGTCACACAGACAGACAGGCAACATCACACGGACGGAGTCATGAGGCTCATTAAAACCATCAGTTAAAAGAATCAGCAGGGACACGGGGGAGACACCACCACATGTCCTGTCCTCCCGTGTTTTAACATGTTTAGCAGACAACTCCTCCAACATGATCTCATCTACTCACTGCGTTGATGACGTTTGTCTGAATTCTGACAATCCAAAAGAGCCAAAGAGCTTTATCTAGCTTACAAGATGTATTGTGTAAAATGGGAACAAACGTAACACTGAACACTATTCCATGGGGGACTCTCGAGAAAACAGTGTTGCTGAGTGGACTAGGACATCCTGGTTAAATTAAGATGAATTAAACCGTGGGGCCCATGTCTTCATGATGTTGATGAATAGCCTACCTGGTTAAATAAAGGTGAAATAAAATATATTTATTTGAGAACCAATTGAGAACCAATTCTCATTTACAACTGCCACCTTGCCAAGATAAAGCAAAGTATTGTGACAAAAAAACAACACAGAGTTACAGATAGGATAACCAAAAGTACAATCAATAACACAATAGAAAAATCTACATACAGTGTATGCAAATGGAGTAAGGAGGTAAGGCAATAAATAGGCCATAGTAGCGAAGTAATTACAATTTAACAAATTAACACTGAAGTGATAGATGTGCAGATGATGATGTGCAAGTAGAAATACTGGTGTGCAAAAGAGCAGAAAAGTAAATAAAAACAATATGGGGATGAGGTAGGTAGTTGGGTGGGCTCCTTACAGATGGGCTATGTACAGCTGCAATGATTGGTAAGCTGCTCAGATAGCTGATGCTTAAAGTTAGTGAGGGAGATATAAGAAAAATCTGCGATTTTTGCAATTCGTTCCAGTGATTGGCAGCAGAGAACTGGAAGGAAAAGCGGCCAAGGTGGGTGTTGGCTTTGGGGAAGGGTGGGACAAATAGCAACAAGATAACTAATGTAAAATATACTGTGTCCGTAAAATGTATATAGGTTCAGAACTTTTGTTTAAACAGCACAGTTAAAAACATATGACAAATAGAAATCAAACTGGATGGACATCAGCAATAGATGGGGGAGGTTGAGGGTAGAGGAAGGACATCAGAAAGAGATGGGGGAGGTTGAGGGTAGAGGAAGGACATCAGAAAGAGCTGGGGGAGGTTGAGGGTAGAGGAAAGACACCAGAAAGAGATGGGGAGGTTGAGGGTAGAGGAAGGACATCAGAAAGAGATGGGGAGGTTGAGGGTAGAGGAAGGACATCAGAAAGAGATGGGTGAGGTTGAGGGTAGAGGAAGGACATCAGAAAGAGATGGGGAGGTTGAGGGTAGAGGAAGGACATCAGAAAGAGATGGGGGAGGTTGAGGGTAGAGGGTAGAGGAAGGACATCAGAAATAGATGGGGAGGTTGAGGGTAGAGGAAGGACATCAGAGAGAGATGGGGGAGGTTGAGGGTAGAGGAAGGACATCAGAAAGAGATGGGGGAGGTTGAGGGTAGAGGATGGACATCAGCAAGAGATGGGGGAGGTTGAGGGTAGAGGAAGGACATCAGAAAGTGATGGGGAGAGTTGAGGGTAGAGGAAGGACATCAGAAAGAGATGGGGAGGTTGAGGGTAGAGGAAGGACATCAGAAAGAGATGGGGAGGTTGAGGGTAGAGGAAGGACATCAGAAAGAGATGGGGGAGGTTGAGGGTAGAGGAAGGACATCAGAAAGAGATGGGGAGGTTGAGGGTAGAGGAAGGACATCAGAAATAGATGGGGAGGTTGAGGGTAGAGGAAGGACACCAGAAAGAGATGGGGGAGGTTGAGGGTAGAGGAAGGACATCAGAAAGAGATGGGGAGGTTGAGGGTAGAGGAAGGACATCAGAAAGAGATGGGGAGGTTGAGGGTAGAGGATGGACATCAGCAAGAGATGGGGAGGTTGAGGGTAGAGGAAGGACATCAGAAAGAGATGGGGAGGTTGAGGGTAGAGGAAGGACATCAGAAAGAGATGGGGGGGTTGAGGGTAGAGGAAGGACATCAGAAAGAGATGGGGGAGGTTGAGGGTAGAGGAAGGACATCAGAAAGAGATGGGGGAGGTTGAGGGTAGAGGAAGGACATCAGAAAGAGATGGGGAACAAAGGGTAGAGGAAGGACATCAGAAAGAGATGGGGAGGTTGAGGGTAGAGGAAGGACATCAGAAAGAGATGGGGAGGTTGAGGGTAGAGGAAGGACATCAGAAAGAGATGGGGAGGTTGAGGGTAGAGGAAGGACATCAGAAAGAGATGGGGGAGGTTGAGGGTAGAGGATGGACATCAGAAATAGATGGGGAGGTTGAGGGTAGAGGAAGGACATCAGAAAGAGATGGGGAGGTTGAGGGTAGAGGAAGGACACCAGAAAGAGATGGGGGAGGTTGAGGGTAGAGGAAGGACATCAGAAAGAGATGGGGGAGGTTGAGGGTAGAGGAAGGACATCAGAAAGAGATGGGGGGTTGAGGGTAGAGGAAGGACATCAGAAAGAGATGGGGAGGTTGAGGGTAGAGGAAGGACATCAGAAAGAGATGGGGGAGGTTGAGGGTAGAGGAAGGACATCAGAAATAGATGGGGGAGGTTGAGGGTAGAGGAAGGACATCAGAAAGAGATGGGGGAGGTTGAGGGTAGAGGAAGGACACCAGAAAGAGATGGGGGAGGTTGAGGGTAGAGGAAGGACATCAGAAAGAGATGGGGGATTGAGGGTAGAGGAAGGACATCAGAAAGAGATGGGGGAATGTTGAGGGTAGAGGATGGACATCAGAAAGAGATGGGGGAGGTTGAGGGTAGAGGAAGGACAGGAATAAAAATGAACAAAATATAACTATTGTAAAATAGATTTAAATAGTGTTGTTGTTCATTAGTTTACTCCAATTAGGGGAGGGGTGGTAGTGTTAGTGGAAAATAATACAGGAAATAAATAATAAATACATTTTTAAAAGTATAGACAACACCACAGCTGTACTTAGGAACAAAAGAGCTACCATAGCAACCTATACAGGTGAGATGACTGAAGAGGTTATGCCAGGTTCTTCACTGTTGGCAGACTTTAGGGTTGTAGTATATTGATATGATTCTATTAACATACTAGCATCAGAACTAATCAATGACACCAAATGATGAAACCCTCAATAGATTTAGTTTGTATCTTTTCCTCAGACTAGGATGATTTGAAATAGTGACAATACTGGTATCACACTGCAATAAACCAGGAGGTTCATCGCCATTTTGGTAATGCATCCCTTTCCAACACTAAGAGGTGAGCTCTGTGTTAGGCCTTTACGTCTTACAGATACTGTATGGACAGCTAGTAGCCTTGATCAGCCAATGTTTCCTACCCCAGTATTGTAGCTTTGTTGTAAAACGCACAATACCCATCAATGACTTTATGTTAAGATTTGGCACATGCAGTCATTTGGTTTACATTAAACTTCCTCTTCTCTCAGGTGTAACTTGTGTTGCAGTTTAACTCTACCCCAGGCTCACATAGGGGCAGAGACGTGGACATGTGGGTATTGTCTCTGAAACAAATGATTGTTTTGTTTCTACACTATAATGTCTTGCACACAGTTCCCCCTCCACCGATCTGAACATAAACATTGAAACATTCTTGTGAATGCCATTGAGTGGTGATATACCTCCATATGTGCTTGAGTGCTGATAACGACTGACAAGAGTCATATTCATCAACATAGATACGTATATATAAGGGGTTGGATACATAAGGGGTTGGATACATAAGGGGTTGGATATATGAGGGGTTGGATATATGAGGGGTTGGATATATGAGGGGTTGATATATAAGGGGTTGATATATAAGGGGTTGGATATACAAGGGGTTGGATATACGAGGGGTTGGATATATGTGGGGTTGGATATATAAGGGGTTGATATATATAAGGGGTTGATATATACGGGGTTGGATATATGAGGGGTTGGATATATGAGCGGTTCGATATATGAGCGGTTGGATATATAAGGGGTTGATATATGAGGGGTTGGATATATGACGGGTTGATATATAAGGGGTTGGATATATAAGGGGTTGGATATATGAGGGGTTGGATATATGAGGGGTTGGATATATGAGGGGTTGGATATATAAGGGGTTGATATATACAAGGGGTTGGATTTACGAGGGGTTGGATTTACGAGGGGTTGGATATATGAGGGGTTGATATACAAGGGGTTGGATAAATGAGGGGTTGGATATACGAGGGGTTGATATATAAGGGGTTGGATATATAAGGGGTTGATATACGAGGGGTTGGATATATGAGTGGTTGGATATATGAGGGGTTGGATATATGAGGGGTTGGATATATGAGGGTTGGATATATAAGGGGTTGGATATATAAGGGGTTGATATATATAAGGGGTTGACATATAAGGGGTTGGATATATGAGGGGTTGGATATATAAGGGGTTGAATATACAAGGGGTTGGATATATAAGGGGTTGAATATACAAGGGGTTGGATCTATAAGGGGTTGGATATATAAGGGGTTGAATATACAAGGGGTTGAATATACATGGGGTTGGATATATAAGGGGTTGAATATTCATGGGGTTGGATATATAAGGGGTTGGATATACATGGGGTTGGATATATAAGGGGTTGGATATATAAGGGTTGAATATATAAGGGTTGGATATACAAGGGGTTGGATTTACAAGGGGTTGGATTTATGAGGGGTTGGATATATGAGGGGTGATATACAAGGGGTTGGATATATGAGGGGTTGGATATATAAGGGGTTGATATACAAGGGGTTGGATATATGAGGGGTTGGATATATGAGGGGTGGATATGTGAGGGGTTGGATATATGAGGGGTTGGATATATAAGGGGTTGGATATATAGGGGTTGATATATAAGGGGTTGGATATATAAGGGGTTGGATATATAAGGGGTTGGATATATAAGGGGTTGGATATATGAGGGGTGGATATATAAGGGGTTGAATATACAAGGGGTTGGATATATAAGGGGTTGGATATATAAGGGGTTGGATATACAAGGGGTTGGATATATAAGGGGTTGGATATATAAGGGGTTGGATATATAAGGGGTTGGATATACAAGGGGTTGGATATATAAGGGGTTGGATATATAAGGGGTTGGATATATGATGTACAGAAGATAGAGTGGTAATGCACATATATAATGTTGTTCACATCAAAACTTCCCCTTATCTCAGCTGTACAGTAACTCTACTCCAGACACACACACACACACACACACACGTTGTGCTGAGTAATATTTAACAATCTATATTCGATAAACCTGACCATCTGACTCCATTAAATACTATAGTAAAACCAGGTGCAGTCAGATATTATGTGTTCAGCTGACTAAGATGAAGGAATGGTCATGAGAAGAGAATATCAAAGCCAGTATTATTATTACTAACTTTGTAAAAAATGAATGGTTTCACACACAAGGCAGAAAGCTGAAGTTACAAGGCAATACGGACATTTACAAAGCATACTTCTAGACATATACAGTACCAGTCAAAAGGTTTGGACACACTTACTCATTCAAGAGCTTTTCTTTTTTTAAACTATTTTCCACATTGTAGAATAATAGTGAAGACATCAAAACTATGAAATAACACATATGGAATCATGTGGTAACCAGAGTTTAGATTCTTCAAAGTAACCTCCCTTTGCCTTGATGACAGCTTTAAAGTAACCCCACCCCAGACACGCACACACACACACACACACACACACACACACACACACACACACACACACACACACACACACACACACACACACACACACACACACACACACACACACACACACACACACACACACACACACACACACATTGTGCTGAGTAATATTTAACAATCTATATTCGATAAACCTGACTATCTGACTTCATTAAATATTAGAGTAAAACCAGGTGCAGTGAGGTACTATGTGTTCAGCTGACTAAGATGAAGGAATGGTCATGAGAAGAGAATATCAAAGCCAGTATTATTATTACTAACTTTGTAAAATGAATGTGTTCACATACAAGGAAGGTGTACAGTATTTATTTATATTTATTTAACCAGGCAAGTCAGTTAATAACAAATTCTTATTTTCAATGACGGCCTAGGAACAGTGGGTTAACTGGTCTAGGAACAGTGGGTTAACTGCCTGTTCAGGGGCAGAACAACAGATTTGTAATCTTGTCAGCTTGGGGACTTGAACTTGAACTTATATTTTATTTAACTAGGCAAGTCAGTTAAGAACAAATTCTTATTTTCAATGACGGCCTAGGAACAGTGGGTTAACTGCCTGTTCAGGGGCAAAACAACAGATTTGTAATCTTGTCAGCTCGGGGATTTGAACTTGCAACCTTTCGGTTCCTAATCCAACGCTCTAACCACTAGGCTACCCTGCCGCCCCGGCAACCTGATCACCCAGGTCCAATCTCCACGGGCTGTTACAGCATTTAAATGCTTGTGTCAGGGGATGAGACCAAATCAGACAGAATTCCTGAGAGGACAATAAAATCCCTTGGCATATAACAATTTAGTGTTCACCCTGTACCCAGATAGAAGTTATGTAGCCTGGCGAAAGTAAACCCAGCACAGGACACAAACTCATTTTGGGGTTGTTTATTCTGTCAAAGCTTACATTTAAAATGTAAGAACAATGTAGAAGGGAAATCACCGCAAAGTGAAGTCACCATAAAGTTAAAGTTCAGTCTAAATCACAATCAAATGAAATAAATCTGTTAGTAAAGTGCATATAAAAAACCATCTGAGTACAATAAGTACAAAGTCAAAGGCATAAACAGTAGTGGCTCTGCTTTAAATACACTGCCTACGTGATACCTTAACATGGAACAGTAGCTCCTCACAGCAAGCAATGTTATCATCATGAACTCCACAACGTGGTTCTGAGTACACTGGTATTCAGCTAGTAAAAAAGCTAACATCCTCATGTCAATCTAAAGTAACGTTGGACCCACGATGGATTTCAACAGCTCTCCTTTGTAATTGCTTTTGCTCTCACTCTCACACACTGCGTATGCTCAATCCCATAACAGCTTGACGGCTGAAATGTACTTCCGGCGCCGACAGAGATGGCCGCCTCGCTTCGCGTTCCTAGGAAACTATGCAGTTTTTTGTTTTTCAGCCGAAGTGAGTAAGACATTTAAACGTGTTAACCCTCGCAAGGCTGCAGGCCCAGACGGCATCCCCAGCCGCGCCCTCAGAGCATGCGCAGACCAGCTGGCCGGTGTGTTTACGGACATATTCAATCAATCCCTATACCAGTCTGCTGTTCCCACATGCTTCAAGAGGGCCACCATTGTTCCTGTTCCCAAGAAAGCTAAGGTAACTGAGCTAAACGACTACCGCCCCGTAGCACTCACATCCGTCATCATGAAGTGCTTTGAGAGACTAGTCAAGGACCATATCACCTCCACCCTACCTGACACCCTTGACCCACTCCAATTTGCTTACCGCCCAAATAGGTCCACAGACGATGCAATCTCAACCACACTGCACACTGCCCTAACCCATCTGGACAAGAGGAATACCTATGTGAGAATGCTGTTCATCGACTACAGCTCGGCATTCAACACCATAGTACCCTCCAAGCTCGTCATCAAGCTCGAGACCCTGGGTCTCGACCCCGCCCTGTGCAACTGGGTACTGGACTTCCTGACGGGCCGCCCCCAGGTGGTGAGGGTAGGCAACAACATCTCCTCCCCGCTGATCCTCAACACTGGGGCCCCACAAGGGTGCGTTCTGAGCCCTCTCCTGTACTCCCTGTTCACCCACGACTGCGTGGCCATGCACGCCTCCAACTCAATCATCAAGTTTGCGGACGACACAACAGTGGTAGGCTTGATTACCAACAACGACGAGACGGCCTACAGGGAGGAGGTGAGGGCCCTCGGAGTGTGGTGTCAGGAAAATAACCTCACACTCAACGTCAACAAAACTAAGGAGATGATTGTGGACTTCAGGAAACAGCAGAGGGAACACCCCCCCCATCCACATCGATGGAACAGTAGTGGAGAGGGTAGCAAGTTTTAAGTTCCTCGGCATACACATCACAGACAAACTGAATTGGTCCACTCACACAGACAGCATCGTGAGGAAGGCGCAGCAGCGCCTCTTCAACCTCAGGAGGCTGAAGAAATTCGGCTTGTCACCAAAAGCACTCACAAACTTCTACAGATGCACAATCGGGAGCATCCTGGCGGGCTGTATCACCGCCTGGTATGGCAACTGCACCGCCCTCAACCGTAAGGCTCTCCAGAGGGTAGTGAGGTCTGCACAACGCATCACCGGGGGCAAACTACCTGCCCTCCAGGACACCTACACCACCCGATGCTACAGGAAGGCCATAAAGATCATCAAGGACATCAACCACCCGAGCCACTGCCTGTTCACCCCGCTGCCATCCAGAAGGCGAGGTCAGTACAGGTGCATCAAAGCTGGGACCGAGAGACTGAAAAACAGCTTCTATCTCAAGGCCATCAGACTGTTAAACAGCCACCACTAACATTGAGTGGCTACTGCCAACACACTGTCAATGACACTGACTCTACTCCAGCCACTTTAATCATGGGAATTGATGGGAAATGATGTAAATATATCACTAGCCACTTTAAACAATGCTACCTTATATAATGTTACTTACCCTACATTGTTCATCTCATATGCATACGTTGATACTGTACTCTATATCATCGACTGCATCCTTATGTAATACATGTATCACTAGCCACTTTAACTATGCCACTTGGTTTACATACTCATCTCATATGTATATACTGTACTCGATATCATCTACTGTATCTTGCCTATGCTGCTCTGTACCATCACTCATTCATATATCCTTATGTACATATTCTTTATCCCCTTACACTGTGTATGACAGTAGTTTTTTTTGGAATTGTTAGTTAGATTACTTGCTCGTTATTACTGCATTGTCGGAACTAGAAGCACAAGCATTTCGCTACACTCGCATTAACATCTGCTAACCATGTGTATGTGACAAATAAAATTTGATTTGATTTGATTTGATTTGATTTGCACACCTCATTTATGAATCTCTTAAAGGGACAGTGCCATCTAGTGCATATACATGAATACAGCTATGTGCTTTTTATCACCTGGCTACATTTACCACAGAGATCATACATCCATGTAGATGTCATAAAAAGGTTCTCCTAAGAGGACGAGTTTCAGGTAGATACCAGACGTGGCTGCTGTAGTATCATTCTAGCACACCTTCCAGTAGTCAGTCCTCTGGATACAGTAGAGAGAGAGATATACCTCAGAGGACGAGTTTCAGGTAGATACCAGACGTGGCTGCTGTAGTATCATTCTAGCACACGTTCCAGTAGTCAGTCCTCTGGATACAGTAGAGAGAGAGATATACCTCAGAGGACGAGTTTCAGGTAGATACCAGACGTGGCTGCTGTAGTATCATTCTAGCACACGTTCCAGTAGTCAGTCCTCTGGATACAGTAGAGAGAGAGATATACCTTTTTATGACATCTACATGGATGTATGATCTCTGTGGTAAATGTAAATGTAGCCAGCTGGTAAAAGCGCATAGCTGTATTCATGTATATGCACTAGATGGCACTGTCCCTGAGGTAATAAGGGGGTACTGGCCCTGAGGTAATAAGGGGGTACTGTCCCTGAGGTAATAAGGGGGTACTGGCCCTGAGGTAATAAGGGGGTACTGGCCCTGAGGTAATAAGGGGGTACTGTCCCTGAGGTAATAAGGGGGTACTGTCCCTGAGGTAATAAGGGGGTACTGTCCCTGAGGTAATAAGGGGGTACTGTCCCTGAGGTAATAAGGGGTACTGTCCCTGAGGTAATAAGGGGGTACTGTCCCTGAGGTAATAAGGGGGTACTGGCCCTGAGGTAATAAGGGGGTACTGTCCCTGAGGTAAAAGGGGGTACTGTCCCTGAGGTAATAAGGGGGTACTGTCCCTGAGGTAATAAGGGGGTACTGGCCCTGAGGTAATAAGGGGTACTGGCCCTGAGGTAATAAGGGGGCACTGTCCCTGAGGTAATAAGGGGGTACTGGCCCTGAGGTAATAAGGGGGTACTGGCCCTGAGGTAATAAGGGGGTACTGTCCCTGAGGTAATAAGGGGGTACTGTCCCTGAGGTAATAAGGGGGTACTGTCCCTGAGGTAATAAGGGGGTACTGGCCCTGAGGTAATAAGGGGGTACTGTCCCTGAGGTAATAAGGGGGCACTGTCCCTGAGGTAATAAGGGGGTACTGTCCCTGAGGTAATAAGGGGGTACTGGCCCTGAGGTAATAAGGGGGTACTGTCCCTGAGGTAATAAGGGGGTACTGGCCCTGAGGTAATAAGGGGGTACTGGCCCTGAGGTAATAAGGGGGTACTGGCCCTGAGGTAATAAGGGGGTACTGGCCCTGAGGTAATAAGGGGGTTCTGTCCCTGAGGTAATAAGGGGGTACTGGCCCTGATGTAATAAGGGGGTACTGGCCCTGAGGTAATAAGGGGGTACTGTCCCTGAGGTAATAAGGGGGTACTGTCCCTGAGGTAATAAGGGGGTACTGTCCCTGAGGTAATAAGGGGGTACTGGCCCTGAGGTAATAAGGGGGTACTGGCCCTGAGGTAATAAGGGGGTACTGGCCCTGAGGTAATAAGGGGGTACTGGCCCTGAGGTAATAAGGGGGTACTGGCCCTGAGGTAATAAGGGGGTACTGGCCCTGAGGTAATAAGGGGGTACTGGCCCTGAGGTAATAAGGGGGTACTGTCCCTGAGGTAATAAGGGGGTACTGGCCCTGAGGTAATAAGGGGGTACTGGCCCTGAGGTAATAAGGGGGTACTGTCCCTGAGGTAATAAGGGGGTACTGTCCCTGAGGTAATAAGGGGGTACTGGCCCTGAGGTAATAAGGGGGTACTGGCCCTGAGGTAATAAGGGGGTACTGTCCCTGAGGTAATAAGGGGGTACTGTCACTGAGGTAATAAGGGGGTACTGTCCCTGAGGTAATAAGGGGGTACTGTCCCTGAGGTAATAAGGGGGTACTGTCCCTGAGGTAATAAGGGGGTACTGTCCCTGAGGTAATAAGGGGGTACTGGCCCTGAGGTAATAAGGGGGTACTGTCCCTGAGGTAATAAGGGGGTACTGGCCCTGAGGTAATAAGGGGGTACTGGCCCTGAGGTAATAAGGGGGTACTGGCCCTGAGGTAATAAGGGGGTACTGGCCCTGAGGTAATAAGGGGGTACTGTCCCTGAGGTAATAAGGGGGTACTGGCCCTGAGGTAATAAGGGGAGGTACTGGGGTCCCCTGAGGTAATAAGGGGGTACTGGCCCTGAGGTAATAAGGGGTACTGGCCCTGACTGGCCCTGAGGTAATAAGGGGGTACTGGCCCTGAGGTAATAAGGGGGTACTGGCCCTGAGGTAATAAGGGGTACTGTCCCTGAGGTAATAAGGGGGTACTGTCCCTGAGGTAATAAGGGGGTACTGGCCCTGAGGTAATAAGGGGTACTGGCCCTGAGGTAATAAGGGGGTACTGGCCCTGAGGTAATAAGGGGGTACTGGCCCTGAGGTAATAAGGGGGTACTGGCCCTGAGGTAATAAGGGGGGTACTGGCCCTGAGGTAATAAGGGGGTACTGTCCCTGAGGTAATAAGGGGGTACTGTCCCTGAGGTAATAAGGGGGTAGGTAATGGGGGTACCCTGAGGTAATAAGGGGGTACTGGCCCTGAGGTAATAAGGGGGTACTGGCCCTGAGGTAATAAGGGGGTACTGGCCCTGAGGTAATAAGGGGGTACTGGCCCTGAGGTAATAAGGGGTACTGGCCCTGAGGTAATAAGGGGTACTGGCCCTGAGGTAATAAGGGGGTACTGGCCCTGAGGTAATAAGGGGGTACTGGCCCTGAGGTAATAAGGGGGTACTGGCCCTGAGGTAATAAGGGGTACTGGCCCTGAGGTAATAAGGGGGTACTGGCCCTGAGGTAATGGGTACTGTCCCTGAGGTAATAAGGGGGTACTGGCCCTGAGGTAATAAGGGGGTACTGGCCCTGAGGTAATAAGGGGGTACTGGCCCTGAGGTAATAAGGGGTACTGGCCCTGAGGTAATAAGGGGGTACTGGCCCTGAGGTAATAAGGGGGTACTGGCCCTGAGGTAATAAGGGGTACTGGCCCTGAGGTAATAAGGGGGTACTGTCCCTGAGGTAATAAGGGGTACTGTCCCTGAGGTAATAAGGGGGTACTGGCCCTGAGGTAATAAGGGGGTACTGGCCCTGAGGTAATAAGGGGGTACTGGCCCTGAGGTAATAAGGGGTACTGGCCCTGAGGTAATAAGGGGGTACTGGCCCTGAGGTAATAAGGGGTACTGGCCCTGAGGTAATAAGGGGTACTGGCCCTGAGGTAATAAGGGGGTACTGGCCCTGAGGTAATAAGGGGGTACTGGCCCTGAGGTAATAAGGGGGTACTGGCCCTGAGGTAATAAGGGGGTACTGGCCCTGAGGTAATAAGGGGGTACTGGCCCTGAGGTAATAAGGGGGTACTGGCCCTGAGGTAATAAGGGGGTACTGGCCCTGAGGTAATAAGGGGGTACTGGCCCTGAGGTAATAAGGGGGTACTGTCCCTGAGGTAATAAGGGGGGGGTACTGTCCCTGAGGTAATAAGGGGGTACTGGCCCTGAGGTAATAAGGGGGTACTGGCCCTGAGGTAATAAGGGGGTACTGGCCCTGAGGTAATAAGGGGGCACTGTCCCTGAGGTAATAAGGGGGTACTGGCCCTGAGGTAATAAGGGGGTACTGGCCCTGAGGTAATAAGGGGGTACTGGCCCTGAGGTAATAAGGGGGTACTGGCCCTGAGGTAATAAGGGGGTACTGGCCCTGAGGTACTGTCCCTGAGGTAATAAGGGGGTACTGTCCCTGAGGTAATAAGGGGGTACTGTCCCTGAGGTAATAAGGGGGTACTGTCCCTGAGGTAATAAGGGTCCCTGAGGTAATAAGGGGGTACTGTCCCTGAGGTAATAAGGGGGTACTGTCCCTGAGGTAATAAGGGGGTACTGTCCCTGAGGTAATAAGGGGGTACTGTCCCTGACTGTCCCTGAGGTAATAAGGGGGTACTGTCCCTGAGGTAATAAGGGGGTACTGTCCCTGAGGTAATAAGGGGGTACTGGCCCTGAGGTAATGGGGGTACTGGCCCTGAGGTAATAAGGGGGCACTGTCCCTGAGGTAATAAGGGGGTACTGGCCCTGAGGTAATAAGGGGGTACTGGCCCTGAGGTAATAAGGGGGTACTGTCCCTGAGGTAATAAGGGGGTACTGTCCCTGAGGTAATAAGGGGGTACTGTCCCTGAGGTAATAAGGGGGTACTGGCCCTGAGGTAATAAGGGGGTACTGTCCCTGAGGTAATAAGGGGGTACTGTCACTGTCCCTGAGGTAATAAGGGGGTACTGTCCCTGAGGTAATAAGGGGTACTGGCCCTGAGGTAATAAGGGGGTACTGTCCCTGAGGTAATAAGGGGGTACTGGCCCTGAGGTAATAAGGGGGTACTGGCCCTGAGGTAATAAGGGGGTACTGGCCCTGAGGTAATAAGGGGTACTGGCCCTGAGGTAATAAGGGGTTCTGTCCCTGAGGTAATAAGGGGGTACTGGCCCTGATGTAATAAGGGGGTACTGGCCCTGAGGTAATAAGGGGGTACTGTCCCTGAGGTAATAAGGGGGTACTGTCCCTGAGGTAATAAGGGGGTACTGTCCCTGAGGTAATAAGGGGGTACTGGCCCTGAGGTAATAAGGGGGTACTGTCCCTGAGGTAATAAGGGGGTACTGGCCCTGAGGTAATAAGGGGGTACTGGCCCTGAGGTAATAAGGGGGTACTGGCCCTGAGGTAATAAGGGGGTACTGGCCCTGAGGTAATAAGGGGGTACTGGCCCTGAGGTAATAAGGGGGTACTGTCCCTGAGGTAATAAGGGGGTACTGGCCCTGAGGTAATAAGGGGGTACTGGCCCTGAGGTAATAAGGGGGTACTGTCCCTGAGGTAATAAGGGGGTACTGTCCCTGAGGTAATAAGGGGGTACTGGCCCTGAGGTAATAAGGGGGTACTGGCCCTGAGGTAATAAGGGGGTACTGTCCCTGAGGTAATAAGGGGTACTGTCACTGAGGTAATAAGGGGGTACTGTCCCTGAGGTAATAAGGGGGTACTGTCCCTGAGGTAATAAGGGGGTACTGTCCCTGAGGTAATAAGGGGGTACTGTCCCTGAGGTAATAAGGGGGTACTGGCCCTGAGGTAATAAGGGGGTACTGTCCCTGAGGTAATAAGGGGGTACTGGCCCTGAGGTAATAAGGGGGTACTGGCCCTGAGGTAATAAGGGGTACTGGCCCTGAGGTAATAAGGGGGTACTGTCCCTGAGGTAATAAGGGGGTACTGTCCCTGAGGTAATAAGGGGGTACTGGCCCTGAGGTAATAAGGGGGTACTGGCCCTGAGGTAATAAGGGGGTACTGGCCCTGAGGTAATAAGGGGGTACTGGCCCTGAGGTAATAAGGGGGTACTGGCCCTGAGGTAATAAGGGGGTACTGGCCCTGAGGTAATAAGGGGGTACTGTCCCTGAGGTAATAAGGGGGTACTGTCCCTGAGGTAATAAGGGGGTACTGTCCCTGAGGTAATAAGGGGGTACTGGCCCTGAGGTAATAAGGGGGTACTGGCCCTGAGGTAATAAGGGGGTACTGGCCCTGAGGTAATAAGGGGGTACTGGCCCTGAGGTAATAAGGGGGTACTGTCCCTGAGGTAATAAGGGGGTACTGGCCCTGAGGTAATAAGGGGGTACTGTCCCTGAGGTAATAAGGGGTACTGTCCCTGAGGTAATAAGGGGGTACTGGCCCTGAGGTAATAAGGGGGTACTGGCCCTGAGGTAATAAGGGGGTACTGGCCCTGAGGTAATAAGGGGGTACTGGCCCTGAGGTAATAAGGGGGTACTGGCCCTGAGGTAATAAGGGGTACTGGCCCTGAGGTAATAAGGGGGTACTGGCCCTGAGGTAATAAGGGGGTACTGGCCCTGAGGTAATAAGGGGTACTGGCCCTGAGGTAATAAGGGGGTACTGTCCCTGAGGTAATAAGGGGTACTGGCCCTGAGGTAATAAGGGGGTACTGGCCCTGAGGTAATAAGGGGGTACTGGCCCTGAGGTAATAAGGGGGTACTGGCCCTGAGGTAATAAGGGGGTACTGGCCCTGAGGTAATAAGGGGGTACTGGCCCTGAGGTAATAAGGGGGTACTGGCCCTGAGGTAATAAGGGGGTACTGTCCCTGAGGTAATAAGGGGTACTGTCCCTGAGGTAATAAGGGGGTACTGGCCCTGAGGTAATAAGGGGGTACTGTCCCTGAGGTAATAAGGGGGTACTGGCCCTGAGGTAATAAGGGGGTACTGGCCCTGAGGTAATAAGGGTGTACTGGCCCTGAGGTAATAAGGGGGTACTGGCCCTGAGGTAATAAGGGGGTACTGGCCCTGAGGTAATAAGGGGGTACTGGCCCTGAGGTAATAAGGGGGTACTGTCCCTGAGGTAATGAGGGGGTACTGGCCCTGAGGTAATAAGGGGGTACTGGCCCTGAGGTAATAAGGGGGTACTGGCCCTGAGGTAATAAGGGGGTACTGGCCCTGAGGTAATAAGGGGGTACTGGCCCTGAGGTAATAAGGGGGTACTGGCCCTGAGGTAATAAGGGGTACTGGCCCTGAGGTAATAAGGGGGTACTGTCCCTGAGGTAATAAGGGGGTACTGGCCCTGAGGTAATAAGGGGTACTGGCCCTGAGGTAATAAGGGGGTACTGGCCCTGAGGTAATAAGGGGGTACTGGCCCTGAGGTAATAAGGGGGTACTGTCCCTGAGGTAATAAGGGGGTACTGTCCCTGAGGTAATAAGGGGGTACTGTCCCTGAGGTAATAAGGGGACTGGCCCTGAGGTAATAAGGGGGTACTGGCCCTGAGGTAATAAGGGGGTACTGGCCCTGAGGTAATAAGGGGGCACTGTCCCTGAGGTAATAAGGGGGTACTGGCCCTGAGGTAATAAGGGGGTACTGGCCCTGAGGTAATAAGGGGGTACTGGCCCTGAGGTAATAAGGGGGTACTGTCCCTGAGGTAATAAGGGGTACTGTCCCTGAGGTAATAAGGGGGTACTGGCCCTGAGGTAATAAGGGTAATAAGGGGGTACTGTCCCTGAGGTAATAAGGGGGCACTGTCCCTGAGGTAATAAGGGGGTACTGTCCCTGAGGTAATAAGGGGGTACTGGCCCTGAGGTAATAAGGGGGTACTGGCCCTGAGGTAATAAGGGGGCACTGTCCCTGAGGTAATAAGGGGGTACTGGCCCTGAGGTAATAAGGGGGTACTGGCCCTGAGGTAATAAGGGGGTACTGGCCCTGAGGTAATAAGGGGGTACTGTCCCTGAGGTAATAAGGGGGTACTGTCCCTGAGGTAATAAGGGGGTACTGGCCCTGAGGTAATAAGGGGGTACTGTCCCTGAGGTAATAAGGGGGTACTGGCCCTGAGGTAATAAGGGGGTACTGGCCCTGAGGTAATAAGGGG
>NW_024609250.1:0-65000 GCF_018296145.1 Oncorhynchus tshawytscha | reverse complement strand
TCCCTGTGGACCATCTCCCCCCAGCCTGCCTCCCTCCCTCCCTCCCTGTGGACCATCTCCCCCAGCCTCCCTCCCTCCCTCCCTGTGGACCATCTCCCCCCCCAGCCTGCCTCCCTCCCTCCCTCCCTGTGGACCATCTCCCCCAGCCTCCCTCCCTCCCTCCCTCCCTGTGGACCATCTCCCCCAGCCTGCCTCCCTCCCTCCCTCCCTGTGGCCCATCTCCCCCCAGCCTGCCTCCCTGCCTTTGCCTGCCACCCCGTCTTCATCACGTCCTCAACCCAGATCCAGCAATATGGTTTCTATCACTAATAAAGCAGCAGCAGCAGGGGGTCGAGCTGTGACTGTAACAGATGTAGAGCCTTCAAACAAGCACTGCTTTCCTAGGTCTCTAAATGGCGGACCCCTAACAGAGACAGTTGAATCCTTGGCTCCTCAGGGTGCACCCGGTGGCTGGGAATGATTAGCTGTGTTTAGATTCAATTTTTTACTATATACCTTTTTGTTACCCTCTGGGAAAAATAACTGAAACAAGAAGATAGAGAAATCTGTTAGGTATTATCAGTACAGATCTATCTGTATGTCATGACATCTATTAACACTATTACTGACAGTGTCTAGTTACTCATGAATAGGCTACTGTAGATTTGAATCTTTGTAGTGTAGTTTGTGTCTTATAAAAGACTTGTCACTGTTGGCAATCTTTGTTCCTACCCCTGTGGAGAGCTAGCTAGCCTGTTCTGTCTTCCTACCCCTGTGGAGAGCTAGCTAGCCTGTTCTGTCTTCCTACCCCTGTGGAGAGCTAGCTAGCCTATTCTGTCTTCCTACCCCTTGGAGAGCTAGCTAGCCTGTTCTGTCTTCCTACCCCTGTGGAGAGCTAGCTAGCCTGTTCTGTGGTCCTACCCCTGTGGAGAGCTAGCTAGCCTGTTCTGTCTTCCTACCCCTGTGGAGAGCTAGCTAGCCTGTTCTGTCTTCCTACCCCTGTTAGCTAGCCTGCTCTGTCTTCCTACCCCTGTGGAGAGCTAGCTAGCCTGTTCTGTGGTCCTACCCCTGTTAGCTAGCCTGCTCTGTCTTCCTACCCCTGTTGAGAGGTAGCTAGCCTGCTCTGTGTTCCTACCCCTGTTGGAGAGCTAGCTAGCCTGTTCTGTGTTCCTACCCCTGTTGAGAGGTAGCTAGCCTGCTCTGTGTTCCTACCCCTGTTGGAGAGCTAGCTAGCCTGTTCTGTGTTCCTACCCCTGTTGGAGAGCTAGCTAGCCTGTTCTGTGGTCCTACCCCTGTTGGAGAGCTAGCTAGCCTGTTCTGTCTTCCTACCCCTGTGGAGAGATAGATAGCCTGTTCTGTGGTCCTACCCCTGTGGAGAGATAGATAGCCTGTTCTGTGGTCCTACCCCTGTGGAGAGATAGATAGTCTGTTCTGTGGTCCTACCCCTGTGGAGAGCTAGCTAGCCTGTTCTGTGGTCCTACCCCATGGAGAGCTAGCTAGCCTGTTCTGTCTTCCTACCCCTGTGGAGAGCTAGCTAGCCTGTTCTGTCTTCCTACTCCTGTGGAGAGCTAGCTAGCCTGTTCTGTGGTCCTACCCCTGTTGGAGAGCTAGCTAGCCTGTTCTTGTGTAGGGTCTGGGTTGTTTTCAGGGTGTGATTGAAGAGGATTAGCAGGGTTTGATTGAACCTTTCACATGCCCCTGGCTCTTACCTTGAGGATGGTAAAGGACATCAAGCACTTTTCACATCCATAGAAGTTGCCAAGGTGATTAAGTGAAGTTCATTTAAATGAACATCCTCTGTCCAACAGAATCCTCTCTGGGGCATTCATAAACACTGCCAAAGTCCACAACTACGTAATACACATTTCCTAGAAAATATTCTCACAATATTTCATATAATACTCACACTGCTTGAGCTCTGAATGCCAATCAAGTAGATGTAATTGAGTGTATGCTTGTGTGTCTGCGTTTGTGTCAATGTGTGTGTTTACGGATGTGCTCCGATGTTTGTTTCCCAAAGATTTCTTGAGAGCAAATGTGGTCATTCTTACACGCCAACTACCTCAGCCCGGTGACATATTTACATTCAGCTCTGTTAGCAGACGTGAAATGCGTACCAACAGTGTGATACCACCATCAGCAAGCAGTATGATGCAAAGCAACAGCTGTGTAGTCGAACTTGTTTACAGACGCAGTCCAAGGGTACGTCCCAAATGGCAACCTAATCTCTGTACGGTGCATTCAGAAAGTATTCATACCCCCTTCCCACATTTTACTACGTTTTTATTTATTTTACCTTTATTTAACTAGGCAAGTCAGTTAAGAACAAATTCTTATTTTCAATGACGGCCTAGGAACAGTGGGTTAACTGCCTGTTCAGGGGCAGAACGACAGATTTGTACCTTGTCAGCTCAGGGATTTGAACTTGCAACCTTCCAGTTACTAGTCCAACGCTCTAACCACTAGTCTACCCTGCCACGTTACAGCCTTACTCTAAAATTGACACTACCCCATAATGACAAAGCAAAACAGGGTTTTAGATGTTTTTTATTTACATATTTATTCAGACCTTTTGTTGTTAGACACAAAATTGAGCTCAGGTGCATCCTGTTTCCATTGGTCATCCTTGAGATGTTTCTACAACTTGATTGGAGTCCACCTGTGGTAAAATTCAATTGATTGGACATGATTTGGAAAGACACACACCTGTCTATATAAGGTCCCGACATTGACAGTGCATGTCAGAGCAAAAACTAAGCCATGAGGTTGAAGGAATTGTCTGTAGAGCTCAGAGATAGGATTGTGTCGAGGCACAGATCTGGGGAAGGGTACCAAAACATTTCTGCAGCACTGATGGTCCCCAAGAACACAGTGACCTCCATCATTCTTAAATGAAAGGACTTTAGACTCTTCTTAGAGCTGGCTGTCTGGCCAAACTGAGCAATCGAGGTAGAAGGGCCTTGGTCAGGAAGGTGACCAAGAACCCGATAGTCACTCTGACAGAACTCCAGAGTTCCTCTGTGGAGATGGGAGAATAACCATCTATGCAGCATTCCACCAATCAGGCCTTTATGGTAAAGTGGCCAGACGGAAGCCACTCCTCAGTAAAAGGCACATGACAGCCCGCTTGGAGTTGCCAAAAGGCACCTAAAGGACATTCAGACTATGAGAAACAAGATTCTCTGGTCTGATGAAACTAAGATGAACTCTTTGGCCTGAATGCCAAGTGTCATGTCTGGAGGAAGCCTGACACCATCCCTACGGGGAAGCATGGTGGTGGCAGCATCAAATCCTCAAATCCTTCTGTTCACCTGATTTAGAATTCCTCACAATCAAATGTAGACCGCATTATCTACCAAGAGAATTCTCTTCGATTATAATCACAGCCGTATATATCCCCCCAAGCAGACATATCGATGGCTCTGAACGAACTTTATTTAACTCTCTGCAAACTGGAAACGATTTATCCGGAGGCTGCATTCATTGTAGCTGGGGATTTTAACAAGGCTAATCTGAAAACAAGACTCCCTAAATTTTATCAGCATATCGATTGCGCAACCAGGGGTGGAAAGACCCTGGATCATTGTTACTCTAACTTCCGCGACGCATATAAGGCCCTGCCCCGCCCCCTTTCGGAAAAGCTGACCACGACTCCATTTTGTTGATCCCTGCCTACAGACAGAAACTAAAACAAGAAGCTCCCACGCTGAGGTCTGTCCAATGCTGGTCCGACCAAGCTGACTCCACACTCCAAGACTGCTTCCATCACGTGGACTGGGAGATGTTTCATATTGCGTCAGACAACAACATTGACGAATACGCTGATACGGTGTGCGAGTTCATTAGAACGTGCGTTGAAGATGTCGTTCCCATAGCAACGATTAAAACATTCCCTAACCAGAAACCGTGGATTGATGGCAGCATTCGTGTGAAACTAAAGGCACGAACCACTGCTTTTAATCAGGGCAAGGTGTCTGGTAACATGACTGAATACAAACAGTGCAGCTATTCCCTCCGCAAGGCTATCAAACAAGCTAAGCGCCAGTACAGAGACAAAGTAGAATCTCAATTCAACGGCTCAGACACAAGAGGTATGTGGCAGGGTCTACAGTCAATCACGGACTACAGGAAGAAACCCAGCCCAGTCACGGACCAGGATGTCTTGCTCCCAGGCAGACTAAATAACTTTTTTGCCCGCTTTGAGGACAATACAGTGCCACTGACACGGCCTGCAACGGAAACATGCGGTCTCTCCTTCACTGCAGCCGAAGTGAGTAAGACATTTAAACGTGTTAACCCTCGCAAGGCTGCAGGCCCAGACGGCATCCCCAGCCGCGCCCTCAGAGCATGCGCAGACCAGCTGGCCGGTGTGTTTACGGACATATTCAATCAATCCCTATACCAGTCTGCTGTTCCCACATGCTTCAAGAGGGCCACCATTGTTCCTGTTCCCAAGAAAGCTAAGGTAACTGAGCTAAACGACTACCGCCCGTAGCACTCACATCCGTCATCATGAAGTGCTTTGAGAGACTAGTCAAGGACCATATCACCTCCACCCTACCTGACACCCTTGACCCACTCCAATTTGCTTACCGCCCAAATAGGTCCACAGACGATGCAATCTCAACCACACTGCACACTGCCCTAACCCATCTGGACAAGAGGAATACCTATGTGAGAATGCTCTTCATCGACTACAGCTCGGCATTCAACACCATAGTACCCTCCAAGCTCGTCATCAAGCTCGAGACCCTGGGTCTCGACCCCGCCCTGTGCAACTGGGTACTGGACTTCCTGACGGGCCGCCCCCAGGTGGTGAGGGTAGGCAACAACATCTCCTCCCCGCTGATCCTCAACACTGGGGCCCCACAAGGGTGCGTTCTGAGCCCTCTCCTGTACTCCCTGTTCACCCACGACTGCGTGGCCATGCACGCCTCCAACTCAATCATCAAGTTTGCGGACGACACAACAGTGGTAGGCTTGATTACCAACAACGACGAGACGGCCTACAGGGAGGAGGTGAGGGCCCTCGGAGTGTGGTGTCAGGAAAATAACCTCACACTCAACGTCAACAAAACTAAGGAGATGATTGTGGACTTCAGGAAACAGCAGAGGGAACACCCCCATCCACATCGATGGGACAGTAGTGGAGAGGGTAGCAAGTTTTAAGTTCCTCGGCATACACATCACAGACAAACTGAATTGGTCCACTCACACAGACAGCATCGTGAGGAAGGCGCAGCAGCGCCTCTTCAACCTCAGGAGGCTGAAGAAATTCGGCTTGTCACCAAAAGCACTCACAAACTTCTACAGATGCACAATCGAGAGCATCCTGGCGGGCTGTATCACCGCCTGGTATGGCAACTGCACCGCCCTCAACCGTAAGGCTCTCCAGAGGGTAGTGAGGTCTGCACAACGCATCACCGGGGGCAAACTACCTGCCCTCCAGGACACCTACACCACCCGATGCTACAGGAAGGCCATAAAGATCATCAAGGACATCAACCACCCGAGCCACTGCCTGTTCACCCCGCTGCCATCCAGAAGGCGAGGTCAGTACAGGTGCATCAAAGCTGGGACCGAGAGACTGAAAAACAGCTTCTATCTCAAGGCCATCAGACTGTTAAACAGCCACCACTAACATTGAGTGGCTACTGCCAACACACTGTCAATGACACTGACTCTACTCCAGCCACTTTAATCATGGGAATTGATGGGAAATGATGTAAATATATCACTAGCCACTTTAAACAATGCTACCTTATATAATGTTACTTACCCTACATTGTTCATCTCATATGCATACGTTGATACTGTACTCTATATCATCGACTGCATCCTTATGTAATACATGTATCACTAGCCACTTTAACTATGCCACTTGGTTTACATACTTATCTCATATGTATATACTGTACTCGATATCATCCACTGTATCTTGCCTATGCTGCTCTGTACCATCACTCATTCATATATCCTTATGTACATATTCTTTATCCCCTTACACTGTGTATGACAGTAGTTTTTTTTGGAATTGTTAGTTAGATTACTTGCTCGTTATTACTGCATTGTCGGAACTAGAAGCACAAGCATTTCGCTACACTCGCATTAACATCTGCTAACCATGTGTATGTGACAAATAAAATTTGATTTGATTTGATTTGATCATGCTGCGGGGATGTTTTTCAGTGGCAGTGACCGAGAGATTAGTCAGGATCGAGGGAAAGATGAGTGCTCAGAACCTCAGACTAGGGCAAAGGTTCACCTTCCAAAAGTACAATGACCCTAAGCACAGCCAAGACAAAATAGGAGTGGCTTCGGGACAAGTCTCTGAATGTTCTAGAGTGGCCCAGCCAGAGCCCGAACATGAACCCGATTGAACATCTCTGAAGAGACTTGAAAATAGCTGTGCAGCAACGCTCCACATCCAACCTGCCAGAGCTTGAGAGGATCTGCAGAGAAGAATGAGAGAAACTCCCCAAATAGAGGTGTGCCAAGCTTGTAGCGTCATACCCAAGAAGACTCGAGGCTGTAACCGCTGCCAAAGGAACAGTACTTGAATACTTATGTAATTGTGATATTTCAGTTTTAATTTTTTTGCTATTTTATTATAATTTTTTACTGCTTTTTGCTTTGTCTTTATGGGGTATTGTGTGTAGACTGAGGAGAGAGAAAAATTATCTAATCCATTTTAGAATAAAGCTGTAATGTAACCAAACGTGGAAAAAGTCAAGGGGTCTGAATACTTTCCCAATGCACTGTAAATTGTAGTGCATTACATTTGACCAGAACCCTATGGGCCCTGGTCAAAAGTAGTGCACTATACCATGCTGTGCCTATAAAATGTCTACTGGTCATGTTATTATTGAGGATATTGGTTATTTAGGCAAGTACATTGAGGAAATTGGTTATTTGGGCCAGTACATTGAGGATATTGGTTATTTAGGGGTGGCATCCCCATGTGTCAATCATCAAACTACAGGTCCCATATTGTATGACTAATGTATCCATAGTTGGTTCCATATTATATGGCTGATATAGCCTTAGTTGGAGAAGGTGCAGGATTAACGAGCAACATTGCCTATACTGTGGACAGTCTCAACATTTCCGTGCCTGTCCTGAGCTGACGGGAAACGGGATGGCTCGTCAGTAAACGGGAGAATACTGGCGAGTCAGATACAGTCTCCAGCTGCCGATACGGTACGCACCTTGCTTCCGGCTGTATTCTCTCTCAGGTCATGAGCAGATATATTAATGAGGCACTAACGGCTGATTTTATTCGGCCATCCACTTCACCTGCAGGAGCGGACTTTTTCTTTGTTGGGAAGAAGGATGGAGGATTGCATCCCTGTATTGATTACAGGGGTTTAAATTACATTACCATCAAGAACCGTTACCCTCTTCCTCTTATGTCGCCAGCTTTTGAGAGACTCCAGGGAGCTACGGTTTTCTCTAAATTGGATATACGGAACGCGTACAATCTGGTGCACATCAGACAGAGAGACGAGTGTAAGACAGTGTTCAACACTCCTAATGGACATTATGAGTACCTGGTTATGCTGTTTGGAGTTACTAATGCTCCAGCCGGTTTCCAGGCCCTGGTTAATGATGTGCTGCGTGACTTCCTGTGTTTGTGTACCTGGATGACATCCTCATCTTCTCCAGGTCCATGGTTGAACACGTCCAACATGTCAACCAGGTTCTTCAAAGACTCCTCTCTCATCGCTTGTTCGTGAAGGCCGAAAAGTGTGAGTTTCACATTCCTCAGATCACCTTCCTGGGGTACATCATGTCTCAGGGCTGTGAACCGATGGACTCCCAAAAGGTAGGAGCGGTGGTCAACTGGCCACGGCCCAGCACGGTCAAGCAAGTTCAGCCTTTTTTGGGTTTTGCTCATTTCTACCGGAGATTTGTGAAAAACTTTAGTGCTGTGGCAACGCCATTGACAACACTCAACAAGGGCTTGTCTGGGCATGTGTGCTGGACCTCTGCTGCTGAGAAGATGTTCCAGGACCTGAAACGTCGGTTTTCTTCTGCATCCATTCTAGTTAATTTGGATCCTTCTCTTCCCTTCGTGGTAGAGGATGCCTCTGACGTTGGCGTGTGTGCGGTTCTGTCTCAGTGCTCAGTGAAAGGCCAAAAGCTTCATCCTTGTGCCTTCCTCTCTAGGCGTCTCACTCCAGCGGAGAGGAACTATGATGTCGGCAATCGGGAGCTTCTTGCGGTCAAACTGGCTTCAGAGGAGTGGCGGCACTGGTTGGAGGGTTCAGAACATCCCTTTACGGTTTGGACTGACCACAAGAACACAAGACAGACTTTTGTCCTTCTTGGGGCACGGTCCAAGGTACTTCAGCGGGCCCACTCGTCACGTCTCACCCCTAATCCGGGAGGGCAGCGAATTCTAGAGTTTCTAAGGAGGAAGTTTTGGTGGCCCTCAGCGGACACGGACACTCGAGCCTTTGTGGCTGCCTGTCCGACAAGCGCCTGGAACAAGACTCCTCATCAGCAGTATCCGGGGCTTCTTCATCTGCTGTCAACACCTTGTCGATCCTGGTCTCATCTCTCTATGGATTTCATCACGGGTTTTCCATCCTCAGCGGGCCACACTGTCATCCTGGTCATTGTCAATTGTTTTTCCAAGGTGGAACATTTCATTCCGCTGCCTAAACTTCCATCTGCCTGTGAGACTGCTCAGCTAGTCATTCAGCATGTTTTCCGCCTTCACAGACTTCCTCTGGACATCGTCTTCGACCGGGGCCCCCAGTTTGCCTCCAGATTCTGGAGAGCATTCTGTTCTCTTCTGGGGTCATCAGCCAGTTTGTCTTCCGGCTATCACCCTCAATCCAATGGTCAAACGGAGCGGGTGAACCAGGATCGTGAGACCGCCTTACGGTGCTGTGTGTCCGCCAACCCCGCCACTTGGATTCAGCACCTTCCCTCGGTGGAGTACCTCTGCTTGCTGTGTTTCTCTGCGACTGGGTTCGAGTTCGTACAAGCCAGAGAGTAACAAAAGCTGCAGGCTAAGGTTAAGTCTAGACTTGGTTTCCTCTATCGTAATCGTTCCTCTTTCACCCCAGCTGCCAAACTAACCCTGATTCAGATGACCACCCTACCCATGCTTGATTACAGAGACATCAGATTTGCCACCAATGCTCCTTATAGGACACATCACTGCACTCTGTACTCCTCTGTAAACTTGTCATCTGTGTCTACCCATCACAAGAACCACTAGTTGACGCTTATTTATAAAACCCTCTTAGGCCTCACTCCCCCCTATCTGAGATATTTACTGCAGCCCTCATCCTCCACATACCACACCGGTTCTGCCAGGCACATCAGACTAGCACATTAGAGGCTGCTGCCTATAGACATAGACAAGAAATCACAAGCCACTTTAAGAAATGGAACACTAGTCACTCTGGTAATGTTTACATATCTTGCATTACTCATCTCAAATGTATATACTGGATTTTATACTATTCTACAGTATATTAGTCACTTGCATTACTCAAATCCAATCATATCAAATCAAACTTTATTTGTCACATGCGCCGAATACAAGTGTAGACGTTACCGTGAAATGCTTACTTACAAGCCCTTAACCAACAGTGCAGTTCAAGAAGGGTTGGGAAAATATTTACCAAATAAACTAAAGTAATTTGGTAAATATGCCAAGCAGTTGCCATACCAGGCGGTGATGCAACCGCTCAGAATGCTCTCAATGGTGGAGCTGTATAACCTTTTGAGGATCTGGGGACCCATGCCAAATCTTTTCAGTCTCCTGAGGGGGAAAATGTTTTGTCATGCCCTCTTCACGACTGTCTTAGTGTGTTTGGACCATGATAGTTTGTTGGTGATGTGGACACCAAGGAATTTGAAACTCTCGACCTGCTCCACTACAGCCGCGTTAATGTTAATGTTTAGTCCCAGGGTCCTTAGCTTTGTAATGAGCTTTGTGGGCACTATGGTGTTCAACGCTGAGCTGTAGTCAATGAGCAGCATTCTCACATAGGTGTTTCTTTTGTCCAGGTGGGTAAGGACAGTGTGGAGTGCGATTGAGATTGCGTCATCTGTGAATCTGTTGGGGTGGTATGCGAATTGGAGTGGGTCTAGGGTATCCGGGAGGATGCTGTTGATGTGAGCCATGACCAGCCTTTCAAACCACTTCATGGCTACCAACTTGAGTGCGACGGGGCGGTAATCATTTAGGCAGGTTACCTTCGCTTCCTTGGGCACAGGGATTATGGTGGTCTGCTTGAAACATGTAGGTATTACAGACTCGTTCAGGGAGAGGTTGAAATGTCATTGAAGACACTTGGTAATCCGTCTGGCTGCACAACTTTGTGAATGTTGACCTGATTAAAGGTCTATCTCACATCGGCTGCCGATAGCGTTATCACACAGTCATCCAGAACAGCTGGTGCTCTCATGCATGCTTCAGTGTTGCTTGCCTCGAAGCAAACATAAAAGGCATTTAGCTCATCTGGTAGGCTTGCGTCACTGGGCAGCTCGCATCTGGGTTTCCCTTTGTAGTCCATAATAGTTTTCAAGCCCTGCCACATCCGACAAGTGTCAAAGCCGGTGTAGTAGGATTCAATCTTAATCCTGTATTGACGCTTTGCTTGTTTGATGGTTCGTCTGAGGGCATAGCGGTATTAGTGTCCCACTCCTTGAAAGCGGCAGCTCTAGCCTTTAGCTTGATGCGGATGTTGCTTGTAATCCATGGCTTCTGGTTGGGATATGTACATACGGTCGCTGTGGGGACGACGTCGTTGATGCACTTATTGATGAAGCCCATGACTGAGGTGGTATACTCCTCAATGCCATTGGACGAATTGCGGAGCATATTTCAGTCTGTGCTAGCAAAACAGTCCTGTTGCGTAGCATCCACGTCATCTGACAACTTCTGTATTGAGCAAGTCACTGTTACTTCCTGCTTTAGTTTTTGCTTGTAAGCAGGAATCAGGAGGATAGAACTATGGTCAGATCTGCCAAATGGAGGGCAGGGAGAGCTTATTGTTTCCCCTTTGGTTGCACATGTGACATGCTGGTAAAAAGTTGGTAAAACTGATTTAAGTTTGCCTGCATTAAATTCCCTGGCCACTAGGAGCACCACTTCTGGATAAGCATCTTCTTGTTTGCTTATGGCCTTATAGAGTTGTGGTGGTAAATAGATAGCTAAGAAAAATATAGATGAGAACTCTCTTGCAAGATAGTGCAGTCAATAGCTTATCATAAGGTACTCTACCTCAGACAAGCAATACCTCAAGACTTCTTTAATATTAGATATCACACAGCTGTTATTGACAAATAGACACACACCCTCACCCCTTGTCTTACCAGACGTAGCTTCTCTGTTCTTCCGGTGCATGGAAAATCCCACCAGCTCTATATTATCCATGTTGTCATTCAGCCACGACTCGGTGAAACATAAGATATTAACATTTTTTATGTCCCATTTGTAGGATAATCTTAATCGTAGGTCATTCATTTTATTTTCCAATGATTGCACATTAGCCAGTAGAAAGGATGGCAGTAGGAGTTTACTCGCTTGCCTATAGATTCTCAGAAGGCAGGCTGACCTGCGCTCCCTTTTCCTCTATCTTTTCTTCACGCAAATGACAGGGATTTGGGCCTGTTCCTGGGAAAGCAGTATA
Organism: Oncorhynchus tshawytscha; assembly: GCF_018296145.1. NCBI lineage: Eukaryota > Metazoa > Chordata > Actinopteri > Salmoniformes > Salmonidae > Oncorhynchus > Oncorhynchus tshawytscha. The sequence continues at coordinate 53,364 of NW_024609250.1, read as the reverse complement.
TCCTTCTCGTCGGTCTCGTTAAAGGAAAAAGCTTCTTCCAGTTCGAGGTGAGTAATCGCTGTTCTGATGTCCAGAAGTTATTTTTGGTCATAAGAGATGGTAGCAGCAACATTATGTACAAAATAAGTTTAAAAATAAATTACCAACAACTCCAAAAAACTAACAAAATAGCACAGTTGGTTAGAAGCATGTAAAACATCAGTCATCCTCTTCGGCGCCATCTTAAAAATCTCATATGAATATGCTGTATTCTAGATTATTCTACTGTATCTTAGTCCATGCCGCTCTGACATCGCTCGTCCATATATATATATATATATATATATATATATACTCTTAAACCCATTCCTTACTTAGATTTGTGTGTACTGGGTATATGTTGTGAAATTGTCAGATATTACTTGTTAGATATTACTGCACTGTCAGAGCTAGAAGCACAAGCATTTCGCTACACCCGCAATAACATCTGCTAAACACGTGTAGGTGACCAATCATATTTGATTAGATTTGACATTCTGTTAAAGGTCCCCAAAGCACACACAACTGCCAGTAAGCACACACACTCTTCCTGGCAGTTGTGGCTGCTTTGCGTGATGTATTGTTGTCACTACATGCTTGACCTTTGTGCTGTTGTCGGTGCCCAATAATGTTTGTACCATGTTTTGTGCTGCTGCCATGTTGTGCTGCTGCCATGTTTTGTTGCTACCATGTTGTTGTCATGTTGTGTTGCTACCATGCTGTGTTGTTGTCTTAGGTCTCTCTTTATGTAGTGTTTTGTTGTCTCTCTTGTCGTGATGTGTTTTTTGTCCTATATTTGTATATCATTTTTTTAATGTTTAATTCCATCCCCGCAGGAGGCCTTTTGCCTTTTGGTAGGTGGTCATTGTAAATAAGAATTTGTTCTTAACTGCCTAGTTAAATAAAGGTTAAATAAAATAAAAATAATAACATCTCTCATCTCTCTCATATAGCCTGTAACAAACGTCTAATGCACTTTAGTATGGTCAGTGTGTAAACATTGACTTGGGGTTGAGGGAGCTGCCTGCTTGCTGTTGCTGTCGCTGTTGTTTCAATGTAAAGTCTCCATCACACCGACAGCTTCATTTGCATTTTGGTCCACCCGAACTACATTCATTTCCAATGAAACGCTGCGTTTGTCCTGCAGCATTGCCTTGCCGAGGCAGTTGCAGTGCGTTCTGTGTGGTGCGTTGGATTTATAGAACTTAATCAAACTTATGCATCAAACTGTATGTGTAGTCGGCTTGACAGAAACGGTAGCAGAAAGGTGAATGTTGAACTTTTGTTACACACATATCCAGATGATGCTGCGTAACAGTGTGACGGTGTGACCGAGGCGTAAGGAGGTTTAATACGAATATTCTGAGGTAGAACACATGCTGCTTTGATCCTAGAGGTTTAATACCAATACTCTGAGGTAGAACACATGCTGCTTTTAATCCTAGAGGTTTAACACATGCTGCTTGAGGTTTAATACCAATACTCTGAGGTATAACACATGCTGCTTTGATCCTAGAGGTTTAATACCAATACTCTGAGGTATAACACATGCTGCTTTGATCCTAGGTTTAATACCAATACTCTGAGGTAGAACACATGCTGCTTTGATCCTAGAGGTTTAATACCAATACTCTGAGGTATAACACATGCTGCTTGAGGTTTAATACCAATACTCTGAGGTAGAACACATGCTGCTTTGATCCTAGAGGTTTAATACCAATACTCTGAGGTAGAACACATGCTGCTTGAGGTTTAATACGAATATTCTGAGGTAGAACACATGCTGCTTTGATCCTAGAGGTTTAATACCAATACTCTGAGGTAGAACACATGCTGCTTGAGGTTTAATACCAATACTCTGAGGTAGAACACATGAAACGAAATGTACGAAATGTAAATATTGCATCATTCGTCTCCCAAAGTGAAAAATACATACTTGGAAATGGAGGTACAAAAAACATACAATTCCCCCAAGAAACCTAACAAACCTGTAGTTAGTTTAGCTGCTGTAAATACAGCCAGATTAGTCTCCCAAAGTGCCAGAGTTAATACATACTTGGAAATGGATACAAAAAACACAAGCTTCTCTCTTACAGAGTTAGTTCCCCAAGAAACAGCCAGAGTAGTGTAGTTATTACCTCTTATACAGCCAGAGTTAGTTTACCTGCTTCTCTCTTACCTCGTATATAGCCAGAGTTAGTTTAGCTGCTTCTCTCTTACCTCGTATACAGCCAGAGTTATAGAGCTAGTTCAACTGGGAGAAGCTGGTAAACTAGTCACAATGATTGTGGCATTTCGTTGTCTGTGTCCCAAAATGCACCTTGTTCCCCATATAGGGCACTGGTCAACAGTAGTGCACTATATAGGAAACAGGGTGCCATTTGGGACCCACACTGCCTATATAGCCGGGTTTTAACTCAGTGTAGCAGTGAAAAACTGCTGCCAATGTGGAATTGATTATACTTAAAAGTGAACAGGAGATTTTCTGAAGAAAGAAAAGGGGCCTATGTGTCATGTTAATTGTCATCTGCTTTCACATAATGGTACAAAAACCTCTTTAACTCTGAACAATACGAGCAGAGCGTCCTAGTAAACCTGAAGTCATTACTCAAAACATATGCCTGGGAATATAACAGAGACTGCATCCTCAATAGCACCTTATTCACTTTATAGTGCACTACTTTTGACCAGTGCACTACTTTTGAGCACTTTATAGGGGATAGGGTGCACTATAAAGGGAACATGGTGCACTGTATAGGGAATAGTGTGCCACCTAGGACATTCTGTGCTCAGAGACTGCAACATTCTGGACAGTACAACATTCTGGGGAACACAACATTTTGGAGAGCACAACATTCTGTGGAGAACAACATTCTGGGGAACACAACATTCTGTGGAGAACAACATTCTGTGGAGAACAACATTCTGTGGAGAACAACATTCTGTGGAGAACAACATTCTGGGGAACACAACATTCTGCGGAGAACAACATTCTGTGGAGCACAACATTCTGGACAGTACAACATTCCGGGGACCACAACATTCTGGGGAGCACAACATTCTGGGGAGCACAACATTCTGTGGAGAACAACATTCTGTGGAGCACAACATTCTGTGGAGAACAACATTCTGTGGAGAACAACATTCTGTGGAGCACAACATTCTGTGGAGAACAACATTCTGTGGAGCACAACATTCTGTGGAGAACAACATTTTGGGGAGCACAACATTCTGGGGAGTTTCAGACCTGTGTTCAAATCATATTTAAAGTCATTTGAAATTGTTTATCTGTGCTTGCCTGGTGCAAAGGACCCATTAGAACAGTCCCACAATTGCAAACTCCTCCCATCTGGCACTCCATATTGTCTAAATCAAAAGCATAAAGTATGTGAAAGATTTCAAACAGTATATTCTTACAAAAAAGGGCTTCAAAAGTGTTCTTCGGCTGTACTGAGTTCAAGTACACTCAAGTGCACTCTCAGAAAAAAAGGTGCTATTGAGAACCTTATAAAGTTTTTCGGCTGTCCCCATAGGAGAACCCTTTGGTTACAGGTAGAACCCTTTTGGGTTCCATGTAGAACCTTTTGTGTAAAGGGTTCTACCTGGAACCAAAAAGTGTTCTTCAAAGGGTTCTCCTTTGGGGATTGTACTTGAACTCCGGTCTGGCATGCAGTATAGTATTGGAAACTGAGGGAAATATAATATAGTAAATGAATGGATGTCAGTTGGCAGAGACTTGGAGAAAAGCCTTTGAGGATTTTTCCTCTCTCTAGAAATATCTTTTGCTTGTTCTGTTATTCACACAGCCCCTCAGCTCTGCAACAATACAATGCCCCATTGTCAAAACCAGCCAGGTTCAGGCACTGTACCGTACACAATGCATGGTAGAAATGGTCTTGTCAATATTTAGCATATGATTGATCTCTTTCCCAAAAGCATTATGCAGGAATTCATGTAAAGTACCATTTTAAATTGTCACATGCTTTGTAAACAACAGGTGTAGACTAGCAGTGAAATGCTGACTGGCCTTTCCCAATAAGGCAGAGAGAACAATAGAAATGGTAGAAGAAGAAGAATACAAGGAATAAATGCACAATGAGTAACAATAACTTGGCTATATACACGGGGCACCAGTACTGAGTCGATGTCCAGGAGTACGAGATAATTGAGGTAGATATGTACTGCGCATACTATATGGGTAGGGATAAAGTAACTTGTCAACAGAATAGATAATAAAGTGTATGTGATGAGTCAAAACAGTCAGTGAAGATAGTTCGGGGAGCTATTGGTTAACTATTTAACTCACTATTTAGCAGTCTTATGGCTTGGGGGGAAGAAGCAGTCTATGACATGGGGGGGGGTCTGGAGTCTTTGACAATTTTTTCAGGGCCTTCCTCTGACACCACCTGGTATAGAAGTCCTGGATGGCAGAGAGTGGTCGACCTTGTGGTCGGATGCCAAGCAGTTGCCATACCAAGCGGTGATGACGCCAGTCAAGATGCTCTCAATGGTGCAGCTTAGAGAGGATCTGATGGCGTAGATGTTCCTGTTGTCCAGGTGGGAGAGGGCAGTGTGGAGTGCAATAGAGATTGTGTCATTTGTGGATCTGTTGGGATAGTATGTGAATCTGTCCCAACGTCTGGCCCCGCGGCCTTGTGAATGTTAACCACGTCTTTCTCACATCAGCTACGGAGAGCGAGATCACACAGTTGTCTGGAACAGTTAGTGCTCTCATGCACGGTTCAGTGTTGCTTGCCTCAAAGTGAGCATAGAAGGAATTTAGCTCGTCTGGTAGGTTCACGTCACTGGTCAGCTCGTGGCCGGATTCCCATTTGTAATCCATGATAGTTTGCCACATCCGATGAGCATCAGAGCCAGCGTAGTATGATTTGATATTAGTCCTGTATTTATGTTTTGATTGTTTGATGACTCGTCTGAGGTCGTGGAGGGATTTCTTATAAGTGTCCAGATTAGTGTCCCACTCCTTGAAAGCGGCAGCTCAAGCCTTTAGGTCGCTCAGTGAGGATGTTGCCTTTAATCCATGGCTTCTGATCTGGATATGTACGAACGGTCCCTGTGGGGGCAACGTCGTCGATGCACTTATTAATGAAGCCGGTGACGGATGTGGTAAACTCCTCAATGTTATTGGATGAATCCTGGAACATGTTCCAGTCTGTGCTAGAGAAACAGTCCTGTAGCTTAGCATCCGCTTTATCGGACCACTTACGTATTGAGTGAGTCACTGGGACTTCCTGCTTTAGTTTTTGCTTGTAAGCAGGAATCAGGAGGATGGAGTTATGGTTAGATTTGCCAAAAGCAGTGTGGGGAAAGCTTTGTATGCACCTCTGTGTGTGGAGTAAAGGTGATCAAGAGTTTTTTCGCCTCTAGTTGCACAGGTGACATTCTGGTAAAAATGAGGTAAGACAGATTTCAGTTTCCCCACTAGGAGCGCTGCCTCTGGATGTGTCTTTCCTTGCTTATGGCTCTATACAGCTCGTTGAGTGTGGTCTTAGCGCCAGAATCGGTTTGTGGTGGTAAATAGACAGCTATGGAAAATAATATATGAAAGCTCTCTTGGTAAATATTATTGTCTGCAGTTTATCATTAAGTATTCTAACTCAGACGAGCAAAACCTTGAGACTAATATTAGAGATTGCGCGCCAGCTGTTGCTAACAAAGGGAATGTCACGGAATTCTAGGAGTGGTGGGTGTAGAGTCAGGCGCAGAGAGCAATACTTCTAAATTAATGTGTTTATTCCGCTTGGTCTAGCCAACAAACAGGCAATGACCATGAAACAGGTATGTCTTCAAAAACCAGGAAAATAACATACAACAAATTACACAGGAGAAAAACAACTTCACCACTGACAGTAGGAAGAAGCCCGCACACAAGCAGGCGGGCACTGGAAGTTTAAATAGACTATAAATGAACCAAAATAAGCAACAGGTGAAACCAATCAAGACAAAACCAACAGAAAAAGAAAAAGGGATCGGTGGCAGCTAGTAGGCCGGTGACGATGACCTCCGAGCGCCGCCTGAACAGGGGGAGGAGCCACCTTCGGTGGAAGTCGTGACAGGGACATACATACACCTCCCCTTTAACTTGTCCTGAAGCTGCCGTTCGGTCTTGATGATGTATAGAAAAACAGTTAGATGTACATATACTATATATATATATATATATATATATGTGTGTCCTTGTTCAGCCACGACTCTGAGAAACACAGGATATTACATCTGACCGGACATTACATTATTTTTATTTCTACCTTGCACATTCTTCCATTGCAAAACTACCATTCCAGTGTTTTACTTGCTATATTGTATTTACTTTGCCACCATGGCCTTTTTTGCCTTTACCTCCCTTATCTCACCTCATTTGCTCACATCGTATATAGACTTGTTTATACTGTATTATTGACTGTATGTTTGTTTTACTCCATGTGTAACTCTGTGTCGTTGTATCTGTTGAACTGCTTTGCTTTATCTTGGCCAGGTCGCAATTGTAAATGAGAACTTGTTCTCAACTTGCCTACCTGGTTAAATAAAGGTTAAATAAAAAAATAAAAAATAAAAAAACATGTAAATATCCTGAGTGCATTGTGTTATACAGTACCACTTGGCAGTTTTACCAGCCATTGTTATTCATTGATTTACCCTCACACATGCATTAAGCAACCATTATTTACATGACATCTTTACGATGCTTACATTGGCTCTTCTGTACTCTCGATCTGTTTCTCTGTAGCAGTGTTTTACACACGTGGGATGTATTTTACAGTAATCACCACCATCAATTCCCATTGGCTCAACTTATTCACGACTCTCTCATACTCTTCAAGATGTATGATATCAATTTCTACGGCCTGGAGACGTTGGAGACGTTTATAATGAACATCTATCCTGCTGTGCCCCTGAAAGACTTGACTCATTGTGGAATGCAGTCTTGCCATGGAATCAGAACATGCATGTCTGTGAACCATAGGTGGCCTACGTAATGTACACTGAGTATAACAAAACATTAGGAACACCTTCCTAATATTGATTTGCAACCCCTCTTTTGCCCTTGGAACAGCCTCAATTCGTCAAGGCATGGACTCTACAAGATGTCGAAAGCGTTCAACAAGGATGCCGGCCCGTGTTGACTCCAATACTTCCCACAGTTGTGTCATGTTGGCAGGATGTCCCTTGGGTGGTGGACCATGTTGACTCCAATACTTCCCACAGTTGTGTCAGGTTGGCAGGATGTCCCTTGGGTGGTGGACCATGTTGACTCCAATACTTCCCACAGTTGTGTCAGGTTGGCAGGATGTCCCTTGGGTGGTGGACCATGTTGACTCCAATACTTCCCACAGTTGTGTCAGGTTGGCAGGATGTCCCTTGGGTGGTGGACCATGTTGACTCCAATACTTCCCACAGTTGTGTCAGGTTGGCAGGATGTCCCTTGGGTGGTGGACCATGTTGACTCCAATACTTCCCACAGTTGTGTCAGGTTGGCAGGATGTCCCTTGGGTGGTGGACCATGTTGACTCCAATACTTCCCACAGTTGTGTCAGGTTGGCAGGATGTCCCTTGGGTGGTGGACCGTGTTGACTCCAATACCCTTCCCACAGTTGTGTCAGGTTGGCAGGATGTCCCTTGGGTGGTGGACCGTGTTGACTCCAATACTTCCCACAGTTGTGTCAGGTTGGCAGGATGTCCCTTGGGTGGTGGACCGTGTTGACTCCAATACTTCCCACAGTTGTGTCAGGTTGGCAGGATGTCCCTTGGGTGGTGGACCATGTTGACTCCAATACTTCCCACAGTTGTGTCAGGTTGGCAGGATGTCCCTTGGGTGGTGGACCATGTTGACTCCAATACTTCCCACAGTTGTGTCAGGTTGGCAGGATGTCCCTTGGGTGGTGGACCATGTTGACTCCAATACTTCCCACAGTTGTGTCAGGTTGGCAGGATGTCCCTTGGGTGGTGGACCATGTTGACTCCAATACTTCCCACAGTTGTGTCAGGTTGGCAGGATGTCCCTTGGGTGGTGGACCGTGTTGACTCCAATACTTCCCACAGTTGTGTCAGGTTGGCAGGATGTCCCTTGGGTGGTGGACCGTGTTGACTCCAATACTTCCCACAGTTGTGTCAGGTTGGCAGGATGTCCCTTGGGTGGTGGACCGTGTTGACTCCAATACTTCCCACAGTTGTGTCAGGTTGGCAGGATGTCCCTTGGGTGGTGGACCGTGTTGACTCCAATACTTCCCACAGTTGTGTCAGGTTGGCAGGATGTCCCTTGGGTGGTGGACCATGTTGACTCCAATACTTCCCACAGTTGTGTCAGGTTGGCAGGATGTCCCTTGGGTGGTGGACCATGTGGACTCGTGTCCTTCCCACAGTTGTGTCAGGTTGGCAGGATGTCCCTTGGGTGTGTTGACTCCAATACTTCCCACAGTTGTGTCAGGTTGGCAGGATGTCCCTTGGGTGGTGGACCGTGTTGACTCCAATACTTCCCACAGTTGTGTCAGGTTGGCAGGATGTCCAATACTTGGGTGGTGGACTTGGGTGGTGGACCGTGTTGACTCCAATACTTCCCACAGTTGTGTCAGGTTGGCAGGATGTCCCTTGGGTGGTGGACCGTGTTGACTCCAATACTTCCCACAGTTGTGTCAGGTTGGCAGGATGTCCCTTGGGTGGTGGACCGTGTTGACTCCAATACTTCCCACAGTTGTGTCAGGTTGGCAGGATGTCCCTTGGGTGGTGGACCGTGTTGACTCCAATGTCCCTTGGGTGGTGGACTTCCCACAGTTGTGTCAGGTTGGCAGGATGTCCCTTGGGTGGTGGACCATGTTGACTCCAATACTTCCCACAGTTGTGTCAGGTTGGCAGGATGTCCCTTGGGTGGTGGACCATGTTGACTCCAATACTTCCCACAGTTGTGTCAGGTTGGCAGGATGTCCCTTGGGTGGACCATTGGACCCCTTGGGTGTTGACTCCAATACTTCCCACAGTTGTGTCAGGTTGGCAGGATGTCCCTTGGGTGGTGGACCATGTTGACTCCAATACTTCCCACAGTTGTGTCAGGTTGGCAGGATGTCCCTTGGGTGGTGGACCATGTTGACTCCAATACTTCCCACAGTTGTGTCAGGTTGGCAGGATGTCCCTTGGGTGGTGGACCATGTTGACTCCAATACTTCCCACAGTTGTGTCAGGTTGGCAGGATGTCCCTTGGGTGTTGGACCGTGTTGACTCCAATACTTCCCACAGTTGTGTCAGGTTGGCAGGATGTCCCTTGGGTGGTGGACCATGTTGACTCCAATACTTCCCACAGTTGTGTCAGGTTGGCAGGATGTCCCTTGGGTGGTGGACCATGTTGACTCCAATACTTCCCACAGTTGTGTCAGGTTGGCAGGATGTCCCTTGGGTGGTGGACCATGTTGACTCCAATACTTCCCACAGTTGTGTCAGGTTGGCAGGATGTCCCTTGGGTGGTGGACCTCCAATGTTGACTGTCCAATACTTCCCACAGTTGTGTCAGGTTGGCAGGATGTCCCTTGGGTGGTGGACCATGTTGACTCCAATACTTCCCACAGTTGTGTCAGGTTGGCAGGATGTCCCTTGGGTGGTGGACCATGTTGACTCCAATACTTCCCACAGTTGTGTCAGGTTGGCAGGATGTCCCTTGGGTGGTGGACCGTGTTGACTCCAATACTTCCCACAGTTGTGTCAGGTTGGCAGGATGTCCCTTGGGTGGTGGACCGTGTTGACTCCAATACTTCCCACAGTTGTGTCAGGTTGGCAGGATGTCCCTTGGGTGGTGGACCGTGTTGACTCCAATACTTCCCACAGTTGTGTCAGGTTGGCAGGATGTCCCTTGGGTGGTGGACCGTGTTGACTCCAATACTTCCCACAGTTGTGTCAGGTTGGCAGGATGTCCCTTGGGTGGTGGACCGTGTTGACTCCAATACTTCCCACAGTTGTGTCAGGTTGGCAGGATGTCCCTTGGGTGGTGGACCGTGTTGACTCCAATACTTCCCACAGTTGTGTCAGGTTGGCAGGATGTCCCTTGGGTGGTGGACCATGTTGACTCCAATACTTCCCACAGTTGTGTCAGGTTGGCAGGATGTCCCTTGGGTGGTGGACCATGTTGACTCCAATACTTCCCACAGTTGTGTCAGGTTGGCAGGATGTCCCTTGGGTGGTGGACCATGTTGACTCCAATACTTCCCACAGTTGTGTCAGGTTGGCAGGATGTCCCTTGGGTGGTGGACCATGTTGACTCCAATACTTCCCACAGTTGTGTCAGGTTGGCAGGATGTCCCTTGGGTGGTGGACCATGTTGACTCCAATACTTCCCACAGTTGTGTCAGGTTGGCAGGATGTCCCTTGGGTGGTGGACCATGTTGACTCCAATACTTCCCACAGTTGTGTCAGGTTGGCAGGATGTCCCTTGGGTGGTGGACCATGTTGACTCCAATACTTCCCACAGTTGTGTCAGGTTGGCAGGATGTCCCTTGGGTGGTGGACCATGTTGACTCCAATACTTCCCACAGTTGTGTCAGGTTGGCAGGATGTCCCATGGGTGGTGGACCGTTCCTGATACATGCCAGGAAACTGTTGAGTTCAGAAAAATCCAGCAGCGTTGGATTTGTATTGTTTAAAAAATGTACAAATACAAGGAAATGTATGGTTTGAACATGTCTTTAATGTTTATTTGTTTAGGTGTTAGTAATATGTGTAAATACATTTGTGTTTACATCATTAGGCCTTTATGGATGTGTTGTGAATGACCAAAGGTGTCAGACTTTATATTAAGTACAGCTTCATATGATACAAGGCATTGATGTAGTCGGAAGTTTACATACACTTAGGTTGGAGTCATTAAAACTCGTTTTTTTCAACCACTCCACAAATTTCTTGTTAACAAACTATAGTTTTGGCAAGTCTGTTAGGACTTCTACTTTGTGCATGACAAGTAATTTTTCCAACAATTGTTTACAGACAGATTACTTCACTTATAATTCAATGTATCACATTTCCAGTGGGTCAGAAGTTTACATACACTAAATTGACTGTGCCTTTAAACAGCTTGGAAAATTCCAGAAAATGATGTCATAGCTTTAGAAGCTTCTGATAGACTAATTGACATAATTTGAGTCAATTGGAGGTGTACCTGTGGATGTATTTCAAGGCCTACCTTCAACCTCAGCGCCTCTTTGCTTGAAATCATGGGAAAATCAAAAGAAATCAGCCAAGACCTCAGAAAAACAATTGTAGACCTCCACAACTCTGGTTCATCTTTGGGAGCAATTTCCAAGCACCTGAGGGTACCACATTCATCTGCACAAACAATAGTACACAAGTATAAACACCATGGGACCACGCAGCCGTCATACCGCTCAGGAAGGAGACGAGTTCTGTCTCCTAGAGATGAATGTACTTTGGTACAAAAAGCGCAAATCAATCCCAGAACAACAGCAAAGGACCTTGCGAAGATGCTGGAGGAAACAGTTACACAAGTATCTATATCCACAGTAAAACAAATCCTATATCAACATAACCTGAAAGGCCGCCCAGCAAGGAAAAAGCCACTGCTCCAAAATCGCCATAAGAAAGCCAGACTACGGTTTGCAACTGCACATGGGGACAAAGATCATACTTTTTGGAGAAATGTCCTCTGCTCTGATGAAACCGAAATAGAACTGTTTGGCCATAATTGTAACGGTTTTCTTTTGGTGAAGGAGAGGCAGACCAAAACGCAGCGTGGTGGTTATTCATGTTTAATTTATAAAGACACTATACATGAATAAACTAACAAAAACAATAAACGTGCAAAAACCTAAACAGTCCTATCTGGTGCAAACACAGAGACAGGAACAATCACCCACAAACACACAGTGACACCCAGGCTACCTAAGTATGATTCTCAATCAGAGACAACTAATGACACCTGCCTCTGATTGAGAACCATACTAGGCCGAAACATAGAAATACCCAAATCATAGAAAAACAAACATAGACTGCCCACCCCAACTCACACCCTGACCATACTAAATAATGACAAAACAAAGGAAATAAAGGTCACAACGTGACAATAATAACCATCATTATGTTCGGAGGAAAAGGGGGAGGCTTGCAAGTCGAAGAACACCATCCCAAACGTCAAGCACGGGGGTGGCAGCATCATGTTGTGGGGGTGCTTTGCTGCAGGAGGGACTGGTGCACTTCACAGAATAGATGGCATCATAAGGAGGGAAAATTATGTTGATATATTGAAGCAACATCTCAAGACATCAGTCAAGACTGATGTGGACAATGTGGACAATGACCCCAAGCATACTTCCAAAGTTGTGGCAAAATTACTTAAGAACAACAAAGTCAAGGTATTGGAGTGGCCATCACAAAGCCCCGACCTCAATCCCATTGAAAATATGTGGGCAGAACTGAAATAGTGTGTGCAAGCAAGGAGGCCTACAAACCTGACTCAGTTACACCAGATCTGTCAGGAGGAATGGGCCAAAATTCACCCAACTTATTGTGGGAAGCTTGTGGAAGGCTACCCAAAACGTTTGACCCAAGTTAAACAATTTAAAGGCAATGCTACCAAATACTAATTGAGTGCATGTAAACTTCTGACCCACTGGGAATGTGATGAAAGAAATAAAAGCTGAAATGAATCATTCTCTCTACTATTAATTCTGACATTTCCCATTCTTAAAATAAAGTGGTGATCCTAGCTGACCTAAGACATGAGAATTTTTACTAGGATTAACTATCTGTGAAATTGTGAAAAACTGAGTTTAAATGTATTTGGCTAAAGTGTATGTAAACTTCAGACTTCAACTGTATGTGTTATAATGACCAAAGAAAGGAGTCTGACATTAAATTAAGTACAGCGTCATGAGATATAGAGACTTTATGGATGTGTAAGGAATTTCCAAAGGAGTTGAAACTAAAAGCGTATTTACCCTTTTAGGTGGACACCCGCGGAATCTCAAGAGTAAACCAACCTTGTTTTTATACTTCAACAACAAAGTTAGGTAAGTCGGAAGCTTGTGTAGTAGAGCTTTATAAACCAAAAGGGAATAGTGAAGTGATCTATGGGACTTTAATGAGGACCAGCCAACCTTTTGGTACAGGATGTGATGAGTGGCTAGATCCTCAGAAGCTGGACAGAAGCCCTCTGCCAATCAACTGTATTAAGGCAGAATTTTGGAGAGACAGTGGAATAAGCCAATCACGTTTTTGACATGCAATGGGTGGGACCGTCTTCTGGAAGCCCTAGAGATACATCACTTCTGAGAACACAAGAGAACAGGGGCAGTGGAATGTGTGACAGTAAAAACATACCGTAGTCTCTCCAAATAGTCCATTACGTTGTACAGTGTTCAATTGTACATGTATGAGATCAGTTATGAAATGTTATTGCAATTTATTTTACAGGGCTACTGTATTGCTGTGTACCCTGGAATGTTGTCATGCTGCTGTGCATGTGAATGAACTGAAGAGTCCCTGTAATGAGCATGGGATGCAGAGTAACCACATGCTATAGCTAAAATTGTGTGGGTGTTCATATGGAATGCCAACAGTCCTTTATGTTAGATTATTTTATTTAACTAGGCAAGTCAGTTAAGAACACATTCTTATTTACAATGACGGCCTTTCAAACCCGGACAACACTGGGCCAATTGTGCGCCGCCCTACGGGACTCCCAGTCACGTCCGGTTGTGATACAGTCTGGATTCGAACCAGGTTGTCTGTAGTGACACCTCTAGCACTGAGATGCTGTGTCTTAGACCACTGCGTCACTTCCTCACCTTGAAAGTATCTATGGGCCAGAAGAAACTGTAATCTGTGGTTTGGTTTTCCCTAAACAGCCCCTACAAACTTTATCCACCTCTCGATACAAATAAATGGGAGTGATAGTGGCATTTGTGCAATTGTCAAAATGTCAAGGCCAAATCAACTCAAATTAACTCCATATTTGGTTTGATGTTATTTAAAGGTGATTATGACATAAATAATACTAATAAACATGCACACATGCCCCTATGACTTCCCTTAATAGTTTGCTAGTGGATGGGAAAAAATGAATGAAAACTGAACCATGGAATATAGTTTCTCCTGTCCCATAGACCACTTTCAGTTGTTGTAAATTCCTGAACTTCCCCTTTAATATACTCTCTGATTTACATTTGAAATGTTTTCCAGATTTGATTTCAAACAATATTCATTATTATACTGTGGAAATTGCCAATGAGATGGCTCGAAATCTTACAGATTGTGGCTTTGGGATCAATGGGGACGACTGAGTCAGACTGGATTGGTACTGTTCTCTGGGTGGGTGTTTCTGCAGGCAAAGGCGTAGAGGAATGGATCCAAACAGCTGTTGATGAAGGTCAGAGATCCAACAGTTCCCCAATGGGCCTCCCAGACTCCTCTCAGAGCCTTATCCCCTACAAAGATTGCTGACAATCCCAGCAAGTTCATGACATGGTGAGGAGTCCAAAGAACGGAAAATGTCACTACTATACTGGTCACTAATCTGGTCATCTTGGGGCTCCTGAAAAACGCTGTTTGGTTCACTCTTCGGTGGAGGCGGATATAGGCCGTGGCCATGATGGAGAAAGGAACTACAAATCCCAGAACAGTCTGTAGGAGCAACACGGCCACTTGCTGAGCGTCTGACGCGAAAACAAACGTACACTGGAAATGTCCATTCTCATCCTGCTTCAAATCTCGCACCACCCAATTAGGGATAGATAGGACCCCGGCTACCCCCCACAGGACAACCAGCAGTCCCCTTTCCTTTGCCACTCCCAGCACGGCCCAAGTCTGTGGATACAGAACCTGGAGGTAACGCTGGATGCTCAGAAGCGTGATAGTCAGCAAGCTGGTGTAGATGCTACAGTAAATCAGGAAGGACATTAACTTGCAAATAGCCCGACCCATTATCCAGCTAAACAGAATGCTGTGGATCCATACAGGCAGGGTGACAAGGCATAGCAGGTCTGATGCAGCCAAGTTCAACATCAGTCTCCGGCTCAAACTGGATAGATTGTGGTTCCGACAGAGGACAACTATCACTGCGATGTTCCCGGGTATGCCGATTAGGAAGCAAAGAGACAGGACCACGCCAGCGGCCAGACCATCACGGTTCCAAGGGATGGGTGCAGGACTGAGGAAGGAGGCATTAGAGTTGAAGGAGTTTAGGGTGAAGGAGATGAAGGTGGAAGAGTTGTGTTGCTCCATTTCTAGCAGTGAGTCAAGATGACTGGCAAATGGCTCTGAGTAACAGGCAGTCAGATAAAATACAGTGTTCATGTGATGCATGAGGTACATTATTTGCATCCGTTGTTTATCTGTACTGTGAATTTGCTAACCAAATTGAGTGTTAGTGAATAGGTAATTAGGGAAAGGCCATGTTGTCACGAAAGCTAGGAGTGGTGGGTGTGGAGTCAAAGAGAGCAAGGCTTCCAATGTAGACGGATTTATTCTGCTGGGTCTCGCCAACATACAGGCACAATGACCAATAAACAGTCCCCCAAAACCAGGAAAATAACGAACAGCAAAAATGCGTATAAGCAAAACAAAAATGTACCACTGACATTTAAAAATGTCCTCTCTTCATCTCCCCGTTATACATGAGCTGATCTGTTATCTCTATAATCATCAACTTGATTTGGTAAAATAGTAAATGTTCTGTCACCCGTTGTCGTTTATCTAGCAAGCTTAACGACTTTGATCATTTGACTTTTGTTTGGGCTGCCGTTACAAAGGTTGTAGGATTCGACAACTCTATAGCCTACTCGGGGTGTCGAGATAGTCTAGTGCTACTGCTGAAATGCGCTGAATTCATTGAGGAACGTAATAAAGCTCGGGAATTTATGAACGCCCTGTTTCGCAAATTCACAACAAAATCACTGCCGATCAAAGTTACTCTATCATTATTAAGGGTGCGTTGTTAAATTCACTCTGTCTATCTACTCCGACTTCAGAGCACTCTGGTCTGAGTGTGCCAGAGCACAGAATAACTGATGAATTTACCAACACTCGACACCAGTTAAACGCTGGCTAAAAAGCGTAGTTAAATTGTTACCGGCAACACAGGTACAGTCACCAACACTGGATAACATGAAAACAGCCTAACCAGCTCTGCTAGGGTGAGTAACATTATCAGAGTGAGGAGTTCTCTCATTTGTATCTGTAAGTAGCTAGCAAGCTAGCCAATGTTAGCCGGTTAGCTTGGGTGCTTGACTGCTGTTGTGAGGCCAGAGCGTTAATGAACACTCCGAGAGTGAACCGCTCTGAATTTACAAAAGGACAATCTAACAACACTCTGAATTTATGAACTCCCAAGAGCGCACTCTGGCACTCCGGATTTAATTCATGAACACCTCCTAAATATCAGTTTCCCTTGCAGTGAAAGCTTTACATAGTGACGAGCCAAACCGGCAATGTGGTGCAGCGAAAATCTTAATTTTAACCCTGGCATAGTGACCATATTTGGGTTTTAAGCGCTTTAAATGGGCACTTCTAAATTTTTCCGGTATTCCCCGGGAGTCTCGGGATAAATATGAAGAATTATTATTATGGAATTTGCCAAGATCTAAATGGTAGTTTATCTGTGCTTAGTAACATCTGTTGATCTGGTAGTGAATATATATTTGGTCAACATTTTAGTATATGACTGATCAGTGTCCCAATACTGTTACACTGAATTACAAGACTGAAAATAACTCTACCTACGCATTGAGCTATCTCACTTGGCAGTTTAACAGCCATTGTTATTCAGCAAACAGTACATGTTTCACCATCACACACGCATTACCAAGCATCCATTATAGTATTATGTACATGAAATCTCCCAGTATAAGAGGCCATTACGATGCTTACATTGGCTCTTCCGTAGTCTCAATCTGTTTCTCTGTAGCAGTGTTTTATACATGTGGGGCTTATATTACAGTAATCACCACCGTCAGTTCCCATTGGCTCAACTTATTCACTCTTCTCCATACTCTTCGAGATGTATTACACAAATCTATATGGCCTATGTCAGTGGACGTATACAATGAACATCTAACCAGCTGTGCCCCCCTGAAAGATCATTGCTGAGTGAACTCTTGCCCGGGAAATGTGGAAATGCACATCTGTGAATTAATCGTATGTGGCCTATGTAGCGTATACTGATAGGAAGCCTGGATTCACAGCCATAGTATTCAACATGGACACTATCTGATAGCACAGTCCAGACCTCAGTTCAAATACTATTTTAAATCATTCAAATAATTGTAACTTTTGCTTTAGCCAGCCTGAAATGCAAGACGGGAGGGATTTGCAGTTTTGGGAGTAATCCTATTGGTACATTTAGCCGGGGAAGCTCAGTCAATCACAGACAAAGTATTTTAAATGATTGCTACTAGTATGATTGCTACTAGTATTTGAACCCAGGTCTTGTGGAGTGTACTCTATCTGAGAGAGCCCAGACCTGCTGAGTGACTAACTGTAGAGGCTTGAAGTGACTTTCAAAGCTGAGAGAACGTCAGCCCTGCTATCTGTCTTGTTTTTGACAACTACCACCATGTAATGATTACTACAAACAGCTTATTGAATAGCACATAAGTACAGAATACAGGGGTTTGGGGATATATTGGCATCTTTCCACTATTCTATCAGGTCTTACTGGAAGAAAAACACGTAATAAATTGACACAATTCCAAAGTAGAACAATATTGTGAAACCTTTTTAAAAGTTAAAAGGCTGTAGGATGGTTACAGTAACCTCATATCTAAATGGTGTTGCTGTGCTGTGCTCCCTAGTCCCTACTTCATCAGGAGTCACCCAGCAGGAGGTGGAGTGTGATTGGTCTCGCTTCATGGTATTCCAAACCCTCCCCTCCCCATGGTGTGTCTGGGGTGTACTGTATATCCAGTCTGATCCCAGAACCTGCTAGGTTTCCCATCCACACGGAGTTAACGGGTGAGTCCAAAATGGTACCTCTATTCTTTAAACAGGGCCCAATGGAGCTCCGGTCAAAAAGTAGCGCACTATATAGGGAACAAGTGTGCCATTTGGGACACGACACACACTTATTGAATATCAAATGGATGTCAAACTGCCACAGTGGGATGGTAGGCAACTAGATGGGGATTGGTGATTGGTGAAGAGGGTGACTGTGAAATAGTTTTGTCACTCTGCATCTCTTCAAAGAGAACACACCCGATGATGTTTTATCTGAAGAGGAGTGAATATAGAACAGATATATTCTAGATTGTTTACATTGTTGCATATCTGTTGTAACTCTACTTGTATACACCCCTACTCTCTTAGAGTAATCTACACTCTGTGGTGCATAATAACCTCATACACACAGCTCTATTGTTCTGTATTCAGATTGCTTGATATGATTACAGTGTGTGGTGAAATGAATTAGCCATTGCCTTAAATGAAGCATTTGTAAGCAACGTAGGCAGCTAGGGGCTTTCCATTGCCCTAGTTTCCATGGCTTTAGAGCTGAGAGACAGAGGGGAGATGGGGGAGAGAGTGAACAGGAGAGAGTGAGACAGATGTGGAGATAGAGAAAGACAGAGGGGGAGATGGGGGAGAGAGAGAGAGAGAGAGAGAGAGAGAGAGAGAGAGAGAGAGAGAGAGAGAGAGAGAGAGAGAGAGAGAGAGAGAGAGAGAGAGAGAGAGAGAGAGAGAGAGAGAGAGAGAGAGAGAGAGAGAGAGAGAGAGTTCTGATGACATTCCATGTAGCCGAGGAGAGTCATGGTGGTGCTAGATAATGAGAACAGCAGTGCAGACTGGCTCAGGTTCAGAGCAGGCCCAGGCGAGAGAGAGAGATGCCTGCCAGAAGTGCTGAGCTCATATGTAAAGCTGTAGAAGGGGGACTCACTAACTGTAGCAGCAGCACTCAAACTCTCATCGTTTCTGTTCTGCTTGGTTTCTGGAAACAGGTTCTGAGGTTTCTGAAGAGTTGCTACTGATTTGTTGATTTCAGGTATTGCCTCACGAAGACGTGTTTGGTCGATATTTTGTGTGTGTGTGTGTGCCTGCGTGTGTGTGTGTGTGTGCCTGCGTGTGTGTGTGTGCCTGCGTGTGTGTGTGCGTGTGTGTGTGCCTGCGTGTGTGTGTGCGTGTGTATCCGTTCATGTATATGTGATCCCGTCCATGTGTGGACACAGCACATCATTCATATGAAGTGAAATAAAACCTACAAGGTCTCATAAAGGATGTTAAACTTCCAGTTAGAACTCCTCACCAGAAGAATACTGTACCATCCTGGGAGAGGGAGAGGGAGAGAGAGAGGGAGAGGGAGAGGCAGGGGAGGGGAGGGAGGGAGGGAGACCCGTCCCAAGATGGCAGAGTGGAATGTCCATCAGTCCATGTTTGGGAGGCAAAACTTTTCTATGGGTTTACAGCAATGACACGGAGGTGTGTGTATGTGTGTGTGTGTCCTCTGTGTGTAGTGGATTTACAGTAATGACATGGAGGTGTGTGTGTGTGTGTGTGTCCTCTGTGTGCAGTGGGTTTAATCTCTGGTGGAAGAGCCTGCTATCTGATACCCCACAGAACACTAGAACACTCTTCATCATAACGCTTATAGACAGAACCCTGAAGAATTCTTCATGATTCAGGACTATTTCTCTCACATCTGTCCATTTGGAACCACAGAATTAATATTCCAGCTTTCATGTTCTAGAAGGTTTAACGAAAACACTTCCATCAAACTGAGTGAACAATTTGGCTTTTGTGTTGTTTTGTTTGTTTTACTTCCCAATAAGGAATGACTGTCCTCCAACCATAGTAATCTATTGAGGTAAACTATGACTATCCTACAACCATAGTAATCTATTGAGGTAAACTATGACTGTCCTCCAACCATAGTAATCTATTGAGGTAAACTATGACTATCCTACAACCATAGTAATCTATTGAGGTAAACTATGACTGTCCTCCAACCGTAGTAATCTATTGAGGTAAACTATGACTGTCCTACAACCATAGTAATCTATTGAGGTAAACTATGACTATCCTACAACCATAGTAATCTATTGAGGTAAACTATGACTATCCTACAACCATAGTAATCTATTGAGGTAAACTATGACTATCCTACAACCATAGTAATCTATTGAGGTAAACTATGACTGTCCTACAACCATAGTAATCTATTGAGGTAAACTATGACTATCCTACAACCATAGTAATCTATTGAGGTAAACTATGACTGTCCTACAACCATAGTAATCTATTGAGGTAAACTATGACTATCCTACAACCATAGTAATCTATTGAGGTAAACTATGACTGTCCTCCAACCATAGTAATCTATTGAGGTAAACTATGACTGTCCTCCAACCATAGTAATCTATTGAGGTAAACTATGACTATCCTACAACCATAGTAATCTATTGAGGTAAACTATGACTGTCCTCCAACCATAGTAATCTATTGAGGTAAACTATGACTATCCTACAACCATAGTAATCTATTGAGGTAAACTATGACTATCCTACAACCATAGTAATCTATTGAGGTAAACTATGACTGTCCTACAACCATAGTAATCTATTGAGGTAAACTATGACTATCCTACAACCATAGTAATCTATTGAGGTAAACTATGACTATCCTACAACCATAGTAATCTATTGAGGTAAACTATGACTATCCTACAACCATAGTAATCTATTGAGGTAAACTATGACTATCCTACAACCATAGTAATCTATTGAGGTAAACTATGACTATCCTACAACCATAGTAATCTATTGAGGTAAACTATGACTATCCTACAACCATAGTAATCTATTGAGGTAAACTATGACTATCCTACAACCATAGTAATCTATTGAGGTAAACTATGACTATCCTACAACCATAGTAATCTATTGAGGTAAACTATGACTATCCTACAACCATAGTAATCTATTGAGGTAAACTATGACTATCTTACAACCATAGTAATCTATTGAGGTAAACTATGACTGTCCCACAAACATAGTAGTAATCTATTCAGAACCCAACACAAGCTGAGCCAATTCAGATCACGTTGAGTGTGTCTGTCAAAGATCCATCATACAAAACACAGCGTGTTGTAGGGGCCCTGGTCAAAGGCAGTGCTCTACATAGGGAATAGGGAGCCGTGTGGGACGCATTGAGGGAGAATAACAAGGGTGTGTGCTGTGTGATTCTGAGAAGGGTTTTCCAGAACCATGTTGTTCAATACCATAAACACTTTAAACTCTCCTTGACCTGCTTCAGAGAGCGGCCCAGTGACCCCATCCATTAACCTAGTTTAGTTCAGCCACGACCTCTTAACCTCTCTCACGCAAGCACATACACACACATACACACACAAACACATCCACGCACACGCACATTCACAGACACACAACCACTGTATTAGTGGATGCATTACCATGGTAACGGGCAACTTTTTTTGTTTTTTTTTGAGAGAGAGACACCCTTCCTTGATGTTGCAACATTTAATCCTATGATTAAATTACAGGGGTGGAGTGCTCAGGGCGTATCGTTCCCTTCCAATAAAGGCCATTTAGGAAAGCCAGTTTTTACACTGGGGTGATTCCCCAGGTCTGTATGCACGTGGCTCGTTCAGGCGTTTAAGATCAAACGGACATTATTTTAAGTCTCACTTTCTTAATCCAGGAGGTGGTCACACACACACACACACACAGAGGTGCGTGCATGGACACACAGACGCACACACACACACACACACACACACAGACGCACACACAGACACACACAGACACACACACACACACACACACACACACACACACACACACACACAGAGGTGCGTGCATGGACAGACACACACACACACAATCATACACAATCATACAAACTAGTTTCTAAGTTGAACCCTACGTTAAGACGTTGCTGCTGTCTGAGCCTAGCATGACTTTCAGTTGTGTTATTGTAACCATGAAAACACTCTGGGCCCTGGCCCATAACTGTGGATGGCTTGTATACATAGTGTTGTAATGGACTCACAGGCTGTTAACTTAACTCCAAGAACCGTTCTGAGACATCAATTGCTTACTACGAATGGGTTAGTCCTCTGTGGGTGATTGTGTGTGTGTTATTGCACATATAGAGGACTATTTGGCAATTGTTTACTACGAATGGGTTAATCCTGTGTGTGTGATTGTGTGTGTTATTGCACATATAGATCCCTTTTTGGCAATCCTTCTTTCTTCTAAGGGGGATTCTGACCTCTGAACTCTTAGTTATGTTTCCGCTTGGCCGAAGGGCAGGAAAGAGTGGAGATGTAGACACTGTCAAACTGAAGTTAATAATAATCTCAAACAACCACTGACTCATGATAGACTCTACCTGTGTTGTCTTCCAAGTTAAGTGATTGGGACATATTGGGACAACAAAAGCCACATTGGCTGTCCTGTTGTTTCTATGTGATGAGCAACAGTACAATACTGGCTTTAATGGGGTTTACTAGCGTATATCTTTCAAACAGCAAAGCCAACAAACAAAAGGATAGTAGAAACATGAAGAGTAAAATCTGTCTAAATAGATTAAATGTGTAGCAACCATTCCAAAAAACAGTTTTCTCATGCAGTATATCGTTATATGTTATGAGTGAACTATAAACTGAGCCATAACCCATACTGTTATTGCAGGAAACATCCTCATTGCCTCATATGACAGGGGACTCTGTCGGTCTCGACCACCTGACATGGGTCCAGCCAAAGACATGTACAGAATATGGCTTTGGCAACATGATGATCTCACAAACTCACTGCTATACTTGACGATTGTCCAAAAGACACAAATGCCAAACTGCGAGGCTCCAGCCAAAAGTCCAGCTGGTCTCTGCTTATGACTATGAGTGAAAGGCTACAGTCAAACCTCCAGCTGGTCTCTGCTTATGACCATGAGTGAAAGGATACAGTCAAACCTCCAGCTGGTCTCTGCTTATGACTATGAGTGAAAGGCTACAGTCAAACCTCCAGCTGGTCTCTGCTTATGACTATGAGTGAAAGGATACAGTCAAACCTCCAGCTGGTCTCTGCTTATGACTATGAGTGAAAGGATACAGTCAAACCTCCAGCTGGTCTCTGCTTATGACTATGAGTGAAAGGCTACAGTCAAACCTCCAGCTGGTCTCTGCTTATGACTATGAGTGAAAGGATACAGTCAAACCTCCAGCTGGTCTCTGCTTATGACTATGAGTGAAAGGCTACAGTCAAACCTCCAGCTGGTCTCTGCTTATGACTATGAGTGAAAGGATACAGTCAAACCTCCAGCTGGTCTCTGCTTATGACTATGAGTGAAAGGATACAGTCAAACCTCCAGCTGGTCTCTGCTTATGACCATGAGTGATAGCAGCTTCCTTATAGTTTCACCTGATGTGATTCCAATCTGACGTGATGCCAAACTGACGTGATTCCAACCTGACGTGATTCCAACCTGACGTGATTCCAACCTGACGTGATTCCAACCTGACGTGATTCCAACCTGACGTGATTCCAACCTGACGTGATTCCAACCTGACGTGATTCCAACCTGACGTGATTCCAACCTGACATGATTTCAAACTTCGGCATTTTTGTTGTTCATGTTGAGTCGGCAAATCATACACTATTTACTGCATACTGTAAGTTAATTGGTACCTATGGAATGTAAAGGCCTATGTGTCGTCTACAAACTTGATGATTGAGTTGGAGGCGTGCGTGGCCACGCAGTCATGGATGAACAGGGAGTACAGATGGGCTGAGCATGCACCCTTGCGGGGCCTCAGTGTTGAGGATCAGTGAAGTGAAGGTGTTGTTTCCTACCTTCACCAGCTGGGTGCAGCCCATCAGGAAGTCCAGGACCCAGTTGTACAGGGCGGGGTTCAGACCCAGGGCCTCGAGCTTAAAAAGGAGCTTGGAGGATACTGTGGTGTTGAATGCTGAGCTATAGTCAATGAACAGCATACTTACATAGGTATTCCTCTCGTCCAGATGGGTTAGGGCAATGTGCAGTGTGGTGGCTATTGCATCATCTGTGGATCTATAGGGGCGGTAAGCAAATTGAAGTGGTTCTAGGGTGTCAGGTAAGAAGGAGGTGATATGATCCTTGACTAGTCTCTCGAAGCACTTCATGATGACAGAAGTGAGTGCTACGGATTGATAGTCATTTAGTTCAGTTACCTTTGATTTTCTTGAGTACAGGAACAATGGTGGCCATCTTGAAGCATGTGGGGACAGCAGACTGGGATAGGGAGAGACTGAATATGTGCATAAACATTCCAGCCAGCTGGTCTGTGCATGCTCTGAGGACGCGGCTAGGGATGCAGTCCGGCCCGGTAGCCTTGCGAGGGTTAACACGCTTAAATGTCTTACTCACGAGAGAGCCATGTTTCTGTGAAACAGAGTACGTGAAACAGAGTACGTTACAATCCCTGATGTCTCTCTGGAAGGAAATCTTATTCCTGAGATCGTCAACTTTATTATCCAGAGACTGAACATTAGCGAGTAATATACTCGGAAGCGGTGGGTGGACTGTGCGCCTCCTAGTGGACTAGAAGTCAAATCCGAATACCTCTCTCAATACCGTTGGTATTGTTTTGGATCAGCATCTGGAATTAGTTCAATTGCCCTGGGGGGTACGAACAAAGGATCCGATTCTGGAAAGTCGTAATCCTGGTTGTAATGCTGGTGAATTACCGCCGAGCTGCTATCCAAAAGTTCATCCCGGTTGTATGCAATAAAAAACAAATTACTGCAAGGTTGCCAAGGGACCAGAAGCATTGCTGCCCTTTCTATCAGCACCATTCTTATATGTTGTGACAAGGTATGGGTGGTATACAGAAGATAGCCCAAATTATGGCAAGAACAGCTCAAATAAGCAAAGAGAAATGACAATCCATCATTACTTTAAGACATAAAGATCAGATAATTTGGAAAATGTAAAGAACTTTAAAAGTTTATTCAAGTGCAGTCGCAAAAACCATCAAGGTCTATGATGAAACTGGCTCTCATGAGGACCGCCATAGGAAAGGAAGACCCAGAGTTACCTCTGCTGCAGAGGATACGTTCATTACAGTAACCAAATAAATGCTTCACAGAGTTCAAGTAACAGACACATCTCAACATCAACTGTTCAAAGGAGACTGCGTGAATCAGGCCTTCATGGTCAAATTGCTGCAAAGAAACCACTACTAAAGGACACCAACAATAAGAAGAGACTTGCTTGGGCCAAGAAACACGAGCAATGGATGTTTGACCGGTGGAAATCTGCCCTTTGGTCTGATGAGTCCAAATTTGACATTTTTGGTTCCAACCGCCGTGTCTTAGTGAGACGCAGAGTAGGTGAACGGATGATCTCCGCATGTGTGGTTTCCACCGTGAAGCATGGAGGAGGAGGTGTGGGGGTGCTTTGCTGGTGACACTGTCTGTGATTTATTTATAATTCAAGGCACACTTAACCAGCATAGCTACCACAGAATTCTGCAGCGATACGTCATCGCATTTGGTTTGAGCTTAGTGTAACTTTTTTGTTTTTCAACAGGACAACGACCCACACCTCCAGGCTGTGTAATGGCTATTTGAGCAAGAAGGAGAGTGATGGAGCGCTGCATTAGATGACCTGGTCTTCACAATCACCCAACCTCAACCCAATTGAGATGGTTTGGGATGAGTTGGACTGCAGAGTGAAGGAAAAGCAGCCATCAAGTGCTCAGCATATGTGGGAACTCCTTCAAGACTGTTGGAAAAGCATTCCTCATGAAGCTGGTTGAGAGAATGCCAAGAGTGTGCAAAGCTGTCATCAAGGCAAGGGTGGCTACTTTGAACAATCTAATATATAAAATATATTTTGATTTGTTTAACACTTTTTTGGTTACTACATGATTCCATATGTGTTATTTCATAGTTTTGATGTCTTCACTATCATTTTACAATGTAGAAAATAGTAAAATAAAGAAAAACCCTTGAATGAGTAGATGTGTTCAAACTTCTGATTGGTAAAGTATGTAAATTAAATGTTTCTGTATTTTGAATACATTTGCATAAATATTTGCATAAATGTTGAATTCAGACTGTCACACAGCAAAATGTGGAATAAGTCACGGGGTATGACTCCTTTCTGAAGACACTATGTTAGTATACACTAAGTCCTCTATAGTCGTGTATATGCTGTCTTTATCTGGTGCGTCAGGTTAGTCACCAGAGTCACAACTTACCCACATTTTTAGAAAGGAAATAATGAGATGGAAAATTCTAACATCCTGACAATTAATTGACCATGTTTGACAGGAATCTTCATCAGGAATCTTCATCAGGAATCTTCATCAGGAATCTTCAAATCGGAACGGAAAATATGTAACAACAAAAAAATACTACACATTACCAAACATAACAGTACAGAAAAATGAATCCCATTGAGAAACCTTTGCTGTGTGATAACTTATTCCATGATGACATTTTAACCTTTGACCTTTCTGTTTCACACAAGAGTTAGTTCATAGTATTCACTAGATAATCTTATATCTCTGCAGTACAATGGTACAGTACTAGAGTCAGATCACAACAAGACATGTAAACCAACACACCCATGCAGCAGGATTCCTTAATCTGTCTTTAAAGGTCTTATTCTTGATAAGTGACCCACTTTGACCTTCCAGTATTCTCATGAGTGTTTACAGAGCAGAGTCTGCAGAGCACTGAGTCCGCAGACCACCCTGTCAGGCCTGAGATCCCTACTAGACAGTTTTGGGCTGTGCGTAGATTATTTTATTTGTAGTGTGTGCTTATATTTGCATGGTAACAAAAGTAGCAACAAATATCAGTATACTCTAACAATAATGGTAATGAGTATTTATATATACATTTTTTACCTTTCATTTACCTGGAGGAAACTGTGGCTGTCTCATTAAACGGTCGAAAAGCACTGAACTCAAACAAACCCTGACACTCGCCCGGGTGCACAAGGGAATCAGGAAGTTGACCACTTATCTCAATTATCCCAATCAGAAATAGAGAAAGACGAGTAGAGGAGAGAAAAGCAGAGCAAAGGAAAACAAAAGTCTGGTCGGCAAGCCTCTGGCCCACAGCGGCAGATCAACACTAGCCTGGACACAAACACAACACAACCTCATTTGTGGTGGAACTCATTCTGCTGTGAGAGTTTATTTGCTCTTGGCCTTGTTTGACAGGTGGCTCCGCCAGGGGTCACGACCCTGGAAATGAATCAACTGACCCCCTCCTCTGAGGACGCTGTAGGAAGTGACTAATTCTTAGATTTATTTTAGAGATAATGTTTGCATCTCAAAGGGCACCCTGTTCCCTTTATAGTGCACTACTTTTGACCAGGGCCCATAAGTAGTGCACTACATAGGGAATAGGGTGCCTTTTGATACATAGTCTTAATAGAAACTAGTGATGAGCTGCCTGACTGCCCTAGCGCCTCCCTTTCTACCCATCTAAGTGTTACTTGTCTGTACGCCTTATTGCTTCCTAACCAGAATCAATTACGTCCCGGGAGTGATTACTGGAACAAGGAATGATCCCCCATGCAGTCATTCTGACTGCTCACAAGCTTTGTCCCTCTGAATTAATAATAATAATAAATTATTAATAATAATAATAAAATGAAGTCTCATTTGAAATGTATTTAACTTATGGACCTTTGTCACGTTTGGGTGTTCTGTTACTCTATGAACTTATCGACCTTTTGTTTGTTCTCACAGCCAACGTCGGACATTTATTTGATTTGGGAGGTCTGTTTTAGCTGGCGGCTGACACCATGGCCAATGTGAACATCGAGCACTGTAAGGGAAGTTAAGGGGTGTGTGTGTGTGTGTGTGTGTGTGTGTGGCGAACCACATCGGCCATGTTGAAGGGTGTGAGGTGATTCCCGTCTGAGGGGAAGCTGTATCACCAGTTTAAAAGGCTCACTGGGACCCATCGCAGCGTGCTCACAGTATAGACAACACAGGGCACTATACAACCACAGAGTTGGATGGTGGTTGGTCCCTGAACTACTTATGGGGCTGTCCTTCCCAAAATATCCAGTGTCTGTTGCCAGGGCGATAGGAACTAGGAAGGAACATTCAGAAAGCATTCGTCCCATTTGATAAAGAATAAGGATCCGCCCCTTTTTTTTTTCAATTTTTGCCTAAAGTGACAAATCTAACTGCCTATAGCTCAGGCCCTGAAGCAAAGATATGCATATTCTCGAGACCATTTAATGAAGAATAGGGTGGAAGGACCTCATTAAGACTCCAAGATAGACAAAATATATATTGTAGCTTTGGGAATGAATTGTAATAGAATATTCATTATATTGTTGATTTTATTGTGATGAAATGCTACACTCCCATCAGGTTTTGGCCAGTGAATCAAAGCCCTTTCACCATGCATGGAGTATCTCATCATTGAACTGGATCACTCATAAACGACAATGGCAACAAAACACATCAGTGTGTAATTCACTCAACTGTCCCTAGATGTTTTCTTTTCAACCCAGAGGAGATGATCTTTGTTTCAATGAAGGAGGACGGAGAGGGAGGCAAGAGGGAGAGAGAGAGAGAGAGAAGAGACAAGGAAAGAGAGTAGAGAGAACGTATTCATAGTACCCCTTCAGTTATTCCACATGTTGTTGTGTTACAGCCTGAATTCAAAATGGATTCCATTTTTTTCTCACCCATCTACACACAATACCACTTGTTTTTAGAATTTGTGTTAGACATTTTAGCAAATGTATTGCAAATTGTCACGTCCTGACCATAGAGAGTCCTTATTTTCTATGGTGGAGTAGGTCAAGGGGTGACTGGGGGGTTAGTCTAGTTTATATTTTCTATTTGGTGTTCTAGTTTTGTTTTCTATGTTGGTGTTTGGTATGATTCCCAATTAGAGGCAGCTGGCTTTCGTTGTCTCTAATTGGGGATCATATTTAAGTAGCATTTTTCCAGCGGTGTTTTGTGGGATATTGTTTATGGGTAGTTGTATGTCAGCACTCCTTTGTCGTCACGTTTCGTTATTCTTTATTGTTTTGTGTGTTTCCCTAAATAAAGATGTGGAACCCAGATCACACTGCACGTTGGTCCGTTTCTCCACACGAACGTGACAGAATATCTCCACCAGTCCAGGACCAAGCAGCGTGCTACAATGGGGAAAATAGTTTGGACCTGGGAGGAAATAATGGAAGGACAGGAGATCCTTCCGTGGCAGGAGTCACAGCAGACGCAAGGAGAGAAGGGAGGACAGCGACGCCGGGGTTCTCGGCCACAAGGAAAGCCCAAAAAACAGCCCGAAATCGTTTTTTGGGGAGGCACACGGGGTGGTCGGCAATGCTGAGGTGTGAATCAGTGACAACATGGGAGGAGGTAGAGAGGTGGTCGGTCGACCCAGGGAGAGTGCCAGAGCCCGCCTGGGAGTCAATGGAACAGTGCGAGGAGGGATACCGGAGAATGGAGGTGGCGAGGAGTATGCAGCAACGCAGGCGTTTGGAGGAACGTTACCAGTCCAGTGCAATCTGTGCCGGTCCCACGCATCAGGCCTCCAGTGCGCCTTCCCAGGCCGGTATGTCCTGTACCTGCTCCTCGCACTCGCCCAGATGTACGCCTCCACAGCCCAGTACGTCCTGTGCTAGCTCCTCGCACTTGCCGTGCGAGGTGTGTCATCGAACCGGTACCATTGATGCAGGCTATACGCACCAGGTCACCGGTGGGCCTTCACAGCCCAGTACGTCCTGTTCCTTCTCCCCGCACTCGCCCTGAAGTGCGTGTCATCGGTCCACTGCCACCTGTACCGGCCCCACGCATCAGGCCTCCAGTGCGTCTCCCCAGTCCGGTACGTCCTGTGCCTGCTCCTCGCGCTCGCCCTGAGGTGAGTGTCACCTGTCCGGTACCATCAGTACCGGCCCCAGGCACCAGGCTTCCTGAGACGATCCCCATTCCAGAGCTTCCGGCGACAGTTCCCAGTCCGAAACCTCCTGAGACGGTCCACGATCCGGAACCTCCTGAGGCGGTCCACGGTCCGGAACCTCCTGAGGCGGTCCACGGTCCGGAACCTCCTGAGACTGTAACCTGGTGTTTGACTATAGACAGTAACCTGGTGTTGGACTATAGACAGTAACCTGGTGTTGGACTATAGACAGTAACCTGGTGTTGGACTATAGACAGTAACCTGGTGTTGGACTATAGACAGTTATTGTTTCCTGGTGTTGAACTATAGACAGTAACCTGTTGTTGGACTATAGACAGTAACCTGGTGTTGGACTATAGACAGTAACCTGGTGTTGGACTATAGACAGTAACCTGGTGTTGGACTATAGACAGTTATTGTTTCCTGGTGTTGAACTATAGACAGTAACCTGGTGTTGGACTATAGACTGTAACCTGGTGTTGGACTATAGACTGTAACCTGGTGTTGGACTATAGACTGTAACCTGGTGTTGGACTACAGACTGTAACCTGGTGTTGGACTATAGACAGTAACCTGGTGTTGTACTATAGACAGTAACCTAGTGTTGGACTATAGACAGTAACCTGGTGTTGGACTATAGACAGTAACCTGGTGTTGGACTATAGACAGTAACCTGGTGTTGGACTATAGACAGTAACCTGGTGTTGGACTACAGACTGTAACCTGGTGTTGGACTATAGACAGTAACCTGGTGTTGGACTATAGACAGTAATTGTTACCTGGTGTTGGACTATAGACAGTAACCTGGTGTTGGACTATAGACTGTAACCTGGTGTTGGACTATAGGACTATAAACAGTAACCTGGTGTTGGACTATAGACAGTAACCTGGTGTTGGACTATGGACAGTAACCTGGTGTTGGACTATGGACAGTAACCTGGTGTTGGACTAGAGACAGTAACCTGGTGTTGGACTAGAGACAGTAATCTGGTGTTGGACTAGAGACAGTAACCTGGTGTTGGACTAGAGACAGTAACCTGGTGTTGGACTATAGACAGTAACCTGGTGTTGGACTATAGACTGTAACCTGGTGTTGGACGATAGACTGTAATTGTTTCCTGGTGTTGAACTATAGACAGTAACCTGGTGTTGGACTATAGACAGTAACCTGGTGTTGGACTATAGACTGTAATTGTTTCCTGGTGTTGAACTATAGACAGTAACCTGGTGTTGGACTATAGACAGTAACCTGGTGTTGGACTATAGACTGTAACCTGGTGTTGGACTATAGACTGTAACCTGGTGTTGGACTATAGACTGTAACCTGGTGTTGGACTATAGACAGTAACCTGGTGTTGGACTATAGACAGTAATTGTTACCTGGTGTTGGACTATAGACAGTAACCTGGTGTTGGACTATAGACTGTAACCTGGTGTTGGACTATAGGACTATAAACAGTAACCTGGTGTTGGACTATGGACAGTAACCTGGTGTTGGACTATAGACAGTAACCTGGTGTTGTACTATAGACAGTAACCTAGTGTTGGACTATAGACAGTAACCTGGTGTTGGACTATAGACAGTAACCTGGTGTTGGACTATAGACAGTAACCTGGTGTTGGACTACAGACTGTAACCTGGTGTTGGACTATAGACAGTAACCTGGTGTTGGACTACAGACTGTAACCTGGTGTTGGACTATAGACAGTAACCTGGTGTTGGACTATAGACAGTAACCTGGTGTTGGACTATAGACAGTAACCTGGTGTTGGACTATAGACAGTAACCTGGTGTTGGACTATAGACTGTAACCTGGTGTTGGACTATAGGACTATAAACAGTAACCTGGTGTTGGACTATAGACAGTAACCTGGTGTTGGACTATGGACAGTAACCTGGTGTTGGACTATGGACAGTAACCTGGTGTTGGACTATAGACAGTAACCTGGTGTTGGACTAGAGACAGTAACCTGGTGTTGGACTAGAGACAGTAATCTGGTGTTGGACTAGAGACAGTAACCTGGTGTTGGACTAGAGACAGTAACCTGGTGTTGGACTATAGACAGTAACCTGGTGTTGGACTATAGACTGTAACCTGGTGTTGGACTATAGACAGTTATTGTTTCCTGGTGTTGAACTATAGACAGTAACCTGGTGTTGGACTATAGACTGTAACCTGGTGTTGGACTATAGACTGTAACCTGGTGTTGGACTACAGACTGTAACCTGGTGTTGGACTATAGACAGTAACCTGGTGTTGTACTATAGACAGTAACCTAGTGTTGGACTATAGACAGTAACCTGGTGTTGGACTATAGACAGTAACATGGTGTTGGACTATAGACAGTAACCTGGTGTTGGACTATAGACAGTAACCTGGTGTTGGACTACAGACTGTAACCTGGTGTTGGACTATAGACAGTAACCTGGTGTTGGACTATAGACAGTAATTGTTACCTGGTGTTGGACTATAGACTGTAACCTGGTGTTGGACTATAGGACTATAAACAGTAACCTGGTGTTGGACTATAGACAGTAACCTGGTGTTGGACTATGGACAGTAACCTGGTGTTGGACTATGGACAGTAACCTGGTGTTGGACTAGAGACAGTAACCTGGTGTTGGACTAGAGACAGTAACCTGGTGTTGGACTAGAGACAGTAACCTGGTGTTGGACTAGAGACAGTAACCTGGTGTTGGACTAGAGACAGTAACCTGGTGTTGGACTATAGACAGTAACCTGGTGTTGGACTATAGACTGTAACCTGGTGTTGGACGATAGACTGTAATTGTTTCCTGGTGTTGAACTATAGACAGTAACCTGGTGTTGGACTATGGACAGTAACCTGATGTTGGACTATGGACAGTAACCTGGTGTTGGACTACAGACAGTAACCTGGTGTTGGACTAGAGACAGTAACCTGGTGTTGGACTAGAGACAGTAACCTGGTGTTGGACTAGAGACAGTAACCTGGTGTTGGACTAGAGACAGTAACCTGGTGTTGGACTATAGACAGTAACCTGGTGTTGGACTATAGACTGTAACCTGGTGTTGGACTCTAGACTGTAACCTGGTGTTGGACTATAGACTGTAACCTGGTGTTGGACTATAGACAGTAATTGTTACCTGGTGTTGGACTATAGACAGTAACCTGGTGTTGGACTATAGACTGTAACCTGGTGTTGGACTATAGGACTATAAACAGTAACCTGGTTTTGGACTATAGACAGTAACCTGGTGTTGGACTATGTACAGTAACCTGATGTTGGACTATGGACAGTAACCTGGTGTTGGACTATAGACAGTAACCTGGTGTTGGACTAGAGACAGTAACCTGGTGTTGGACTAGAGACAGTAACCTAGTGTTGGACTAGAGACAGTAACCTGGTGTTGGACTAGAGACAGTAACCTGGTGTTGGACTATAGACAGTAACCTGGTGTTGGACTATAGACTGTAACCTGGTGTTGGACTCTAGACTGTAACCTGGTGTTGGACTATAGACTGTAACCTAGTGTTGGACTATAGACAGTAAGTAACTTGGTGTTGGACTATAGACTGTAACTTGGTGTTGGACTATAAACAGTAACCTGGTGTTGGACTATAGACAGTAACCTGGTGTTGGACTATAGACTGTAATTGTTTCCTGGTGTTGAACTATAGACAGTAACCTGGTGTTGGACTATAGACTGTAACCTGGTGTTGGACTAGAGAGTAACCTGGTGTAACCTGGTGTTGGACTAGAGACAGTAACCTGGTGTTGGACTATAGACAGTAACCTGGTGTTGGACTATAGACTGTAACCTGGTGTTGGACTATAGACTGTAATTGTTTCCTGGTGTTGAACTATAGACAGTAACCTGGTGTTGGACTATGGACAGTAACCTGATGTTGGACTATGGACAGTAACCTGGTGTTGGACTATAGACAGTAACCTGGTGTTGGACTAGAGACAGTAACCTGGTGTTGGACTAGAGACAGTAACCTAGTGTTGGACTAGAGACAGTAACCTGGTGTTGGACTAGAGACAGTAACCTGGTGTTGGACAGTAACCTGGTGTTGGACTATAGACAGTAACCTGGTGTTGGACTATAGACTGTAACCTGGTGTTGGACTCTAGACTGTAACCTGGTGTTGGACTATAGACTGTAACCTGGTGTTGGACTATAGACAGTAATTGTTACCTGGTGTTGGACTATAGACAGTAACCTGGTGTTGGACTATAGACTGTAACCTGGTGTTGGACTATAGGACTATAAACAGTAACCTGGTTTGGACTATAGACAGTAACCTGGTGTTGGACTATGGACAGTAACCTGATGTTGGACTATGGACAGTAACCTGGTGTTGGACTATAGACAGTAACCTGGTGTTGGACTAGAGACAGTAACCTGGTGTTGGACTAGAGACAGTAACCTAGTGTTGGACTAGAGACAGTAACCTGGTGTTGGACTAGAGACAGTAACCTGGTGTTGGACTATAGACAGTAACCTGGTGTTGGACTATAGACTGTAACCTGGTGTTGGACTCTAGACTGTAACCTGGTGTTGGACTATAGACTGTAACCTAGTGTTGGACTATAGACAGTAAGTAACTTGGTGTTGGACTATAGACTGTAACTTGGTGTTGGACTGGACAGTAACCTGGTGTTGGACTAGTAACCTGGTGTTGGACTATAGACAGTAACCTGGTGTTGGACTATAGACTGTAACCTGGTGTTGAACTATAGACAGTAACCTGGTGTTGGACTATAGACTGTAATTGTTTCCTGGTGTTGAACTATAGACAGTAACCTGGTGTTGGACTATAGACAGTAACCTGGTGTTGGACTATAGGACTATAAACAGTAACCTGGTGTTGGACTATAGACAGTAACCTGGTGTTGGACTATAGACAGTAACCTGGTGTTGGACTATGGACAGTAACCTGATGTTGGACTATGGACAGTAACCTGGTGTTGGACTAGAGACAGTAACCTGGTGTTGGACTAGAGACAGTAACCTAGTGTTGGACTAGAGACAGTAACCTGGTGTTGGACTAGAGACAGTAACCTGGTGTTGGACTAGAGACAGTAACCTGGTGTTGGACTATAGACAGTAACCTGGTGTTGGACTATAGACTGTAACCTGGTGTTGGACTCTAGACTGTAACCTGGTGTTGGACTATAGACTGTAACCTAGTGTTGGACTATAGACAGTAAGTAACTTGGTGTTGGACTATAGACTGTAACCTGGTGTTGGACTATAAACAGTAACCTGGTGTTGGACTATAGACTGTAATTGTTTCCTGGTGTTGAACTATAGACAGTAACCTGGTGTTGGACTAGAGACAGTAACCTGGTGTTGGACTAGAGACAGTAACCTGGTGTTGGACTATAGACAGTAACCTGGTGTTGGACTATAGACTGTAACCTGGTGTTGGACTATAGATTGTAACCTGGTGTTGGACTATAGACTGTAACCTGGTGTTGGACTATAGGACTATAAACAGTAACCTGGTGTTGGACTATAGACTGTAACCTGGTGTTGGACTATAGGACTATAAACAGTAACCTGGTGTTGGACTATAGACAGTAACCTGGTGTTGGACTATAGACTGTAACCTGGTGTTGGACTATAGACAGTAACCTGGTGTTGGACTATAGACAGTAATTGTTACCTGGTGTTGGACTATAGACAGTAACCTGGTGTTGGACTATAGACTGTAACCTGGTGTTGGACTATAGGACTATAAACAGTAACCTGGTGTTGGACTATAGACTGTAATTGTTTCCTGGTGTTGAACTATAGACAGTAACCTGGTGTTGGACTATAGACAGTAACCTGGTGTTGGACTAGAGACAGTAACCTGGTGTTGGACTAGAGACAGTAACCTGGTGTTGGACTAGAGACAGTAACCTGGTGTTGGACTATAGACAGTAACCTGGTGTTGGACTATAGACTGTAACCTGGTGTTGGACTATAGATTGTAACCTGGTGTTGGACTATAGACTGTAACCTGGTGTTGGACTATAGGACTATAAACAGTAACC
This sequence comes from Oncorhynchus tshawytscha, assembly GCF_018296145.1. NCBI lineage: Eukaryota > Metazoa > Chordata > Actinopteri > Salmoniformes > Salmonidae > Oncorhynchus > Oncorhynchus tshawytscha. The sequence continues at coordinate 17,433 of NW_024609250.1, read as the reverse complement.
TGGTGTTGGACTATAGACTGTAACCTGGTGTTGGACTATAGGACTATAAACAGTAACCTGGTGTTGGACTATAGACAGTAACCTGGTGTTGGACTATAGACTGTAACCTGGTGTTGGACTATAGACAGTAACCTGGTGTTGGACTATAGACAGTAATTGTTACCTGGTGTTGGACTATAGACAGTAACCTGGTGTTGGACTATAGACTGTAACCTGGTGTTGGACTATAGGACTATAAACAGTAACCTGGTGTTGGACTATAGACTGTAATTGTTTCCTGGTGTTGAACTATAGACAGTAACCTGGTGTTGGACTATAGACAGTAACCTGGTGTTGGACTAGAGACAGTAACCTGGTGTTGGACTAGAGACAGTAACCTGGTGTTGGACTAGAGACAGTAACCTGGTGTTGGACTATAGACAGTAACCTGGTGTTGGACTATAGACTGTAACCTGGTGTTGGACTATAGATTGTAACCTGGTGTTGGACTATAGACTGTAACCTGGTGTTGGACTATAGGACTATAAACAGTAACCTGGTGTTGGACTATAGACTGTAACCTGGTGTTGGACTATAGGACTATAAACAGTAACCTGGTGTTGGACTATAGACAGTAACCTGGTGTTGGACTATAGACTGTAACCTGGTGTTGGACTATAGACAGTAACCTGGTGTTGGACTATAGACAGTAATTGTTACCTGGTGTTGGACTATAGACAGTAACCTGGTGTTGGACTATAGACTGTAACCTGGTGTTGGACTATAGGACTATAAACAGTAACCTGGTGTTGGACTATAGACAGTAACCTGGTGTTGGACTATGGACAGTAACCTGATGTTGGACTATGGACAGTAACCTGGTGTTGGACTATAGACAGTAACCTGGTGTTGGACTAGAGACAGTAACCTGGTGTTGGACTAGAGACAGTAACCTAGTGTTGGACTAGAGACAGTAACCTGGTGTTGGACTAGAGACAGTAACCTGGTGTTGGACTATAGACAGTAACCTGGTGTTGGACTCTAGACTGTAACCTGGTGTTGGACTATAGACAGTAAGTAACTTGGTGTTGGACTATAGACTGTAACTTGGTGTTGGACTATAAACAGTAACCTGGTGTTGACTATAGACAGTAACCTGGTGTTGGACTATAGACTGTAATTGTTTCCTGGTGTTGAACTATAGACAGTAACCTGGTGTTGGACTAGAGACAGTAACCTGGTGTTGGACTAGAGACAGTAACCTGGTGTTGGACTATAGACAGTAACCTGGTGTTGGACTATAGACTGTAACCTGGTGTTGGACTATAGATTGTAACCTGGTGTTGGACTATAGACTGTAACCTGGTGTTGGACTATAGGACTATAAACAGTAACCTGGTGTTGGACTATAGACTGTAACCTGGTGTTGGACTATAGGACTATAAACAGTAACCTGGTGTTGGACTATAGACAGTAACCTGGTGTTGGACTATAGACTGTAACCTGGTGTTGGACTATAGACAGTAACCTGGTGTTGGACTATAGACAGTAATTGTTACCTGGTGTTGGACTATAGACAGTAACCTGGTGTTGGACTATAGACTGTAACCTGGTGTTGGACTATAGGACTATAAACAGTAACCTGGTGTTGGACTATAGACTGTAATTGTTTCCTGGTGTTGAACTATAGACAGTAACCTGGTGTTGGACTATAGACAGTAACCTGGTGTTGGACTAGAGACAGTAACCTGGTGTTGGACTAGAGACAGTAACCTGGTGTTGGACTAGAGACAGTAACCTGGTGTTGGACTATAGACAGTAACCTGGTGTTGGACTATAGACTGTAACCTGGTGTTGGACTATAGACAGTAACCTGGTGTTGGACTATAGACTGTAACCTGGTGTTGGACTATAGGACTATAAACAGTAACCTGGTGTTGGACTATAGACTGTAACCTGGTGTTGGACTATAGGACTATAAACAGTAACCTGGTGTTGGACTATAGACAGTAACCTGGTGTTGGACTATAGACTGTAACCTGGTGTTGGACTATAGACAGTAACCTGGTGTTGGACTATAGACAGTAACCCTGGTGTTGGACTATAGACAGTAACCTGGTGTTGGACTATAGACTGTAACCTGGTGTTGGACTATAGGACTATAAACAGTAACCTGGTGTTGGACTATAGACAGTAACCTGGTGTTGGACTATGGACAGTAACCTGATGTTGGACTATGGACAGTAACCTGGTGTTGGACTATAGACAGTAACCTGGTGTTGGACTAGAGACAGTAACCTGGTGTTGGACTAGAGACAGTAACCTAGTGTTGGACTAGAGACAGTAACCTGGTGTTGGACTAGAGACAGTAACCTGGTGTTGGACTATAGACAGTAACCTGGTGTTGGACTCTAGACTGTAACCTGGTGTTGGACTATAGACAGTAAGTAACTTGGTGTTGGACTATAGACAGTAACCTAGTGTTGGACTAGAGACAGTAACCTGGTGTTGGACTAGAGACAGTAACCTGGTGTTGGACTATAGACTGTAACCTGGTGTTGGACTCTAGACTGTAACCTGGTGTTGGACTATAGACAGTAAGTAACTTGGTGTTGGACTATAGACTGTAACTTGGTGTTGGACTATAAACAGTAACCTGGTGTTGGACTATAGACAGTAACCTGGTGTTGGACTATAGACTGTAATTGTTTCCTGGTGTTGAACTATAGACAGTAACCTGGTGTTGGACTATAGACAGTAACCTGGTGTTGGACTATGGACAGTAACCTGGTGTTGGACTATAGACTATAGACTATAGACTATAGTCTATAGACTATAGACTATAGACTATAATTGTTACCCGGTGTTGGCCTGAGGAGACTGAGAAGGTAACACAGGTATGTATCACATCCTGCCGTGATTGGGAGTCCCATAAGGCGGCGCACAATTGGCCCAGCACCGTCCGAGTTTGGCCCGAGGAGGCCGTCATTGTAAATAAGAAATTGTTCATAACTGACTTGCCCGGTTAAATAAAGGTTAAATAAATACAAATATGTGGTCATTAATCTACTACCTCAGAATAGGACCAATGCCTGAAGCAGCATATCAGCTGACACGGCAGGTTTGACCATATTACCTGGTTAACATACAGCTGGGAGGTAAACACCCAACTGCCCCTGCTTTAAAACTAAATGTCAGCATTACTTGCTATTTGCATAGATAGATAAAGGCTCTATCAAAGGGTATCAGTAACACTATCAAAGGTTAGGGAATCAATATCAAAACATCAAGGATCAGCTCTTTTTCCTTGATTGATCTGAATGTTTTATGACAAGAACAAATTGAAGTCGCCCTGTCTTCAAATTGATGAATACCTTACGAATGTATCAAGTGTTTATTGATTTGTATTTGTTTATTCTAGATGTAAAAATCTGTTACTTCTTAAACTAAGAGACAAACACACGTGCACTTTGGAGCAACAATGACTACAGTCTTAGAAAAAAGGGTTCCAAAAGGGTTCTTCGGCTGTCATCATAGGAGAACCCTTTTTGGTTCCAGGTAGAACTCTTTTGGATTCCATGTATAACCCTCTGTGTAAAGGGTTCTACAAAATAATTAGAAAGGGTTCTACCTAAAACCAAAAGGGTTCTACCTGGAACCAAAAGGGTTCTGCAGAGGGTTATCCTATGGGGACAGCCATAGAACCCTTTTAGATTCTAGATAGCATATGTTTTTCTAAGAGTGTAACATCCACTCTGAAGGTAAGCCCTTGGACTTAACACAGCCAGCGGGGAAGAGAACCCTAACCCACCAGAACTCCTCTACTACATCTTCAACAGAGAGGTCTGTGTTTGATTATCAACCCATACATTATTATTACTGTAGCAGGAGGACTCCGCTGGGTTTAACTGCACTGGAGAAGAAGACAGATTACATTATGTCTGTGTTCCAAATCACACCCTATTCCCTATGTAGTGCAATACTTTTGACCAGGGCCCTGTAAAGGGAATAGGGCGTCATTAGAGACTCAGCCTGAAGTAAAGCCCCGGAGCACAGGCCCTCCTCTAACCCCAGATCTCTTTAAACAGACAGGATGGATTTCTCTGTAGTGGACAGAGAGAAAGAGAGAGAAAGAGAGACATGGACAAAGAGCTGTGTTGTGGACAATACCAACTGTTTCATGTAGGAGACAAGGAGTGTTGAAAAGTGCTGGACTCTGTGACACACTGATTTTCTGATCTGATGTGAGGGATGCATAGACCTCAGTACCGTATTCTCTCTCTGCATCACTCTCTCTGCATCACTCTCTCTGCATCACTCTCTCTGCATCACTCTCTCTGCATCACTCTCTCTGCATCACTCTCTCTGCATCACTCTCTCTGCATCACTCACTCTGCATCACTCTCTCTGCATCACTCTCTCTGCATCACTCTCTCTGCATCACTCACTCTGCATCACTCTCTCTGCATCACTCTCTCTCTGCATCACTCTTTCTGTCTGCATCGTTCTCTCTGCATCACTCTTTCTCTCTGCATCACTCTCTCTGCATCACTCTCTCTGCATCACTCTCTCTGCATCACTCACTCTGCATCACTCTTTCTGTCTGCATCACTCACTCTGCATCACTCGTTCTGTCTGCATCACTCTCTCTGCATCACTCTCTCTGCATCACTCTCTCTGCATCACTCTTTCTGTCTGCATCACTCTTTCTGTCTGCATCACTCTCTCTGCATCACTCTCTCTGCATCACTCTCTCTGTATCACTCTCTCTGCATCACTCACTCTGCATCACTCTCTCTGCATCACTCTCTCTGCATCACTCTCTCTGCATCACTCTCTCTGCATCACTCTCTCTGCATCACTCTCTCTGCATCACTCGTTCTGTCTGCATCACTATTTCTCTCTGCATCACTCTTTCTGTCTGCATCACTCTCTTCATCTCTCTCTGCATCACTCTCTCTGCATCACTCTCTCTGCATCACTATTTCTCTCTGCATCACTCTTTCTGTCTGCATCACTCTCTGCATCACTCTCTGCATCACTATCATTCTCTCTGCATCACTCTTTCTGTCTGCATCACTCTCTCTGCATCACTCTCTCTGCATCACTCTCTGCATCACTCTCTCTGCATCACTCTCTCTGCATCACTCACTCTGCATCACTCTTTCTGTCTGCATCACTCTCTCTGCATCACACTTTCTGTCTGCATCACTCTTTCTGTCTGCATCACTCTCTCTGCATCACTCTCTCTGCATCACTCTCTCTGCATCACTCTCTCTGCATCACTCGTTCTGTCTGCATCACTATTTCTCTCTGCATCACTCGTTCTGTCTGCATCACTCTCTCTGCATCACTCTTTCTGTCTGCATCATTCTCTCTGCATCACTCTCTCTGCATCACTCTCTCTGCATCAATCTCTCTGCATCACTATTTCTGTCTGCATCACTCTCTTCATCTCTCTCTGCATCTCTCTCTCTGCATCACTCATTCTGTCTGCATCACTCTCTCTGCATCACTCTTTCTGTCTGCATCACTCTCTCTGCATCACTCTCTCTGCATCACTCTCTCTGCATCACTCTCTCTGCATCACTCTCTCTGCATCACTCTCTCTGCATCACTCTCTCTGCATCACTCTCTCTGCATCACTCTCTCTGCATCACTCTCTCTGCATCACTCTCTCTGCATCACTCTCTTCATCTCTCTCTGCATCTCTCTCTCTGCATCACTCTCTTCATCTCTCTCTGCATCTCTCTCTCTGCATCATTCTCTCTACATCACTCTCTCTGCATCACTCTCTCTGCATCACTCTCTCTGCATCACTCTCTTCATCTCTCTCTGCATCTCTCTCTCTGCATCACTCTCTTCATCTCTCTCTGCATCTCTCTCTCTGCATCATTCTCTCTACATCACTCTCTCTGCATCACTCTCTCTGCATCACTCTCTCTGCATCACTCTTTCTGTCTGCATCACTCTCTCTGCATCACTCTTTCTGTCTGCATCACTCTCTCTGCATCACTCTTTCTGTCTGCATCACTCTCTCTGCATCACTCTTTCTGTCTGCATCACTCTCTCTGCATCACTCTTTCTGTCTGCATCTCTCTGCATCACTCTCTCTGCATCAATCTGTCTGCATCACTCTCTCTGCATCACTCTCTCTGCATCACTCTCTCTGCATCATTTTCTCTGCATCACTCTCTCTGCATCATTTTCTCTGCATCAATCTGTCTGCATCACTTCACTCTTTCTCTCTGCATCACTCTCTCTGCATCACTCTTTCTGTCTGCATCATTTCTGCATCACTCTTTCTGTCTGCATCTCTCTGCATCATTTTCTCTGCATCACTCTCTCTGCATCACTCTCTCTGCATCAATCTGTCTGCATCATTTTCTCTGCATCACTCTCTCTGCATCACTCTCTCTGCATCATTTTCTCTGCATAACTCTGTATCATTCTCTTATTAGTTATTGTCTCAGCTTCATTTCCACAGCAGCTGGTTCAAAGATGTGAAACCGTTGTCAATGTAACATTAGGTGTTAAGATAACAAGTTATCTCAAGAAAGGCTGAGAAGTAGAGCTGAGGTAACTTAAGGGTGAGATTACCATGGCAATAAATACCATGGCAATAAATAAAATGATTTCCTGTTTCACGACAGTGAAATGAGAAGTAGGCTATGTAGTGTCACGAGCAACTCAATAATCTTCAACAACAGGTAGCGATGATTTGCAACACTAAATGACTTGTCCGCTGTGTTTCCCTGCGGTAGGCCACCTCTGGTGGAATGATTACAGTGACAGAGACACGATAAAAGCCACATTAATTGGCTGGCGAGGATTACGGAAAAACCAAAACATTGTGTGTCGGAAATGCATGCAAACGCATTGAGGCGAACGGCATAACTAACTAACTCATCTTGATGTTGATGTTTGGCCAGAAGAACTATTGCGAAATCAACCCCCCACCCACCACCCTGAGACAAAATTGTCCCTCTCCTCGTCAGGAATCCATAAAAATATTGGATCAACTTGCAGCTCCTGAAAAATATAAACCCAAGGGATCGATATAGCCGCCAGAACGCTCAACTTATAACTTGGCCGAGACGCCAACATGATAATAAATTAGTATTCCCAAAATCATGCCAAAATATGTCTGTATCATAAGATATGTTGCTAGGTGAAGACAATAGATATTCTTGGAGGACGCATGTTCTCTCTGTCAAATAGCATGTTGGATAGCAACCAAGTTTCAACCATCTGAACAGTCTGATTTACAACCAGGGCATAAATATGTTGCTTTGGATAATGTTTCATATGGTATATGAATGGAAAAACATTTTCTTTAAGAACATAATGTTTTTTTAAAGCATTAAACATTGCTTGCATTGGCCCCAGTCCTGGTCTTATACTAACAATGTACCTTCACTGTATAAATCATGGACCAAATGTACCTTCACTGTTTAAATCATGGACCAAATGGACTTTCACTGTATAAATCACGAACCAAATGAACTTTCACTGTTTAAATCACGGACCAAATGGACTTTCACTGTATAAATCACGAACCAAATGAACTTTCACTGTTTAAATCACGGACCAAATGTACTTTCACTGTATAAATCACGGACCAAATGTACTTTCACTGTATAAATCACGGACCAAATGTACCTTCCCTGTTTAAATCACAAACCAAATGTACCTTCACTGTTTAAATCATGGACCAAATGTACCTTCACTGTTTAAATCATGGACCAAATACCAGTAATTCTACTTACACAAAGATTAGCTCAAGTGTTGTCCCAGTTCACTCATCATATGTTTTATTTATGGATGGAGAGAGTGGAGAGAGAGAAACAGACAGGTAGGATACAACACAATGCTGAAGGGTTTTCCCAGGTCACTCATCATATGTTTTATTTAACAGACGGTGGATGGAGAGAGTGGAGAGAGAGAGAAACAGACAGGTAGGATACAACACAATGCTGAAGGGTTGTCCCAGGTCACTCATCATATGTTTTATTTAACAGACGGTGGATGGAGAGAGTGGAGAAAGAGAGAAACAGACAGGTAGGATACAACACAATGCTGAAGGGTTGTCCCAGGTCACTCATCATATGTTTTATTTAACAGACGGTGGATGGAGAGAGTGGAGAAAGAGAGAAACAGACAGGTAGGATACAACACAATGCTGAAGGGTTGTCCCAGGTCACTCATCATATGTTTTATTTATGGATGGAGAGAGTGGAGAGAGAGAGAAACAGACAGGTAGGATACAACACAATGCTGAAGGGTTTTCCCAGGCCACTCATCTATTATTATCTTATACATTATTTATTTTTTACTTTTTCTTTGCCTTTCACCCAAGTCACTAGACATGTATTTCCAGGTCCCAAGTATGCGTGAGAGATAACCGTGTATCCCAGAGATAACCGTGTATCCCAGAGATAACCGTGTATCCCAGAGATAACCGTGTATCCCAGAGATAACCGTGTATCCCAGAGATAACCAAACCAATGTCATTACTGACCCAAGAGCTGTTTTTCTTTGTTAATATGCCTGTCAGAAGGGTAAATTAATGTTTGGCCTTCAGCAACCTTAATGAAGCCCAGCACCTTAATGTGATGCCTCCTGACATGCTATGCCCCTGCAAATTGGATCAAGGGAATTGCTCACATTCTTCCCATTTTGCTTCCTACTGTACCTTGCTGGGAGATTGGCCCCATATTGGCCTGGCCTAGTCTGCATCCCAAATGGCACCCGTTACCTACGTAGTGCACTACTTTTGACCAAAACCCTATGGCTAGTTTTTGCACTACATAGGGAATAGGGAGTCAATTGTGATTCAGCCCAAGTAACTTCCACCACACTTGGTCGATATTATTCTTATTTGGTCAACTTTTCTCTGACGACTCAAATGTCATTATTGAATCAAATTTTAAAAAATGGGGGCTGATAGGGATCTGAGGAGGACGTCACTTAAACCAGTAGTAGTGGTGTTTTAATCCGTTACAATGGGGGCTGATAGGGATCTGAGGAGGAGGACGTCACTTAAACCAGTAGTAGTGGTGTTTTAATCTGTGATGCAAGCAGGGACATGAAGTGAAGAGACTTGGTAAGGGTTCTGTTGACAGAAGGGACCTCTGTTACTTTCACTGCGGTGTCATAACAGGAAAGACTTTGATATTTGTCCAAAATGGCACCCTATTCCCTTTCTAGTGTACTACTTTTGCCCATACGGTCCTGCTCAAAGTAGTGCACTATATAGGGAATAGTGTTCCATTTGGAATTTACACATTGTCAAATATTTCATGAACTTTCTCTCTTTATAACTGACATTTTTTTTCAATACCCCTTACATTTCTACAACTTTGGTGTTTTTGTTTTTAGAATTAGCAATACTTTGGCTATATCCCAGGAGGAACTTGAAGACTCTCTGAGAGGCTAAAACATCACCACTCTGTTGTTCAGAAATGACTTGTGTTCAGTTACTTTGAGGGGATTGATGGTCCCGAGTGCCGTTTTTAACAGTTTATTCATGTTTTATAAACAGAACGGCCACGTAATTACAGTGTAAATAGATGATGTCATACTATAATACTATCACTGGAGTGATTACAATGTAAATAGATGATGTCATACTATAATACTATCACTGGAGTGATTACAGTGTAAATAGATGATGTCATACTATAATACTAATCACTGGAGTGATTACAGTGTAAATAGATGATGTAATACTATAATACTATCACTGGAGTAATTACAGTGTAAATATATGATGTCATACTATAATACTATCACTGGAGTGATTACAGTTTAAATAGATGATGTAATACTATAACACTATCACTGGAGTGATTACAGTTTAAATAGATTATGTAATACTATAACACTATCACTGGAGTGATTACAGATTAAATAGATGATATAATACTATAATACTATCACTGGAGTGATTACAGTGTAAATAGATGATGTAATACTATAACACTATCACTGGAGTGATTACAGTGTAAATAGATGATGTAATACTATAATACTATCACTGGAGTAATTACAGTGTAAATAGATGATGTAATACTATAACACTATCACTGGAGTGATTACAGTGTAAATAGATAATGTAATACTATAATACTATCACTGGAGTAATTACAGTGTAAATAGATGATGTAATACTATAATACTATCACTGGAGTGATTACAGTGTAAATAGATGATGTAATACTATAATACTATCACTGGAGTAATTACAGTGTAAATAGATGATGTAATACTATAATACTATCACTGGAGTGATTACAGTGTAAATAGATGATGTAATACTATAATACTATCACTGGAGTAATTACAGTGTAAATAGATGATGTAATACTATAATACTATCACTGGAGTGATTACAGTGTAAATAGATGATGTCATACTATAATACTATCACTGGAGTGATTACAGTATAAATAGATGATGTAATACTATAATACTATCACTGGAGTAATTACAGTGTAAATAGATGATGTCATACTATAGTACTATCACTGGAGTGATTACAGTGTAAATAGATAATGTAATACTATCACTGGAGTGATTACAGTGTAAATAGATAATGTAATACTATCACTGGAGTGATTACAGTGTAAATAAATGATGTAATACTATCACTGAAGTGATTACAGTATAAATAGATGATGTCATACTATAATACTATCACTGGAGTGATTACAGTATAAATAGATGATGTAATACTATAATACTATCACTGGAGTGATTACAGTGTAAATAGATAATGTAATACTATAATACTATCACTGGAGTGATTACAGTATAAATAGATGATGTAATACTATAACACTATCACTGGAGTGATTACAGTGTAAATAGATGATGTCATACTATAATACTATCACTGGAGTGATTACAGTGTAAATAGATGATGTAATACTATAATACTATCACTGGAGTAATTACAGTGTAAATAGATGATGTCATACTATAATACTATCACTGGAGTAATTACAGTGTAAATAGATGATGTCATACTATAATACTATCACTGGAGTGATTACAGTTTAAATAGATGATGTAATATTATAACACTATCACTGGAGTGATTACAGTTTAAATAGATGATGTAATACTATAACACTATCACTGGAGTGATTACAGTTTAAATAGATGATATAATACTATAATACTATCACTGGAGTGATTACAGTGTAAATAGATGATGTAATACTATAACACTATCACTGGAGTGATTACAGTGTAAATAGATGATGTCATACTATAATACTATCACTGGAGTGATTACAGTGTAAATAGATGATATAATACTATAATACTATCACTGGAGTGATTACAGTGTAAATAGATGATGTAATACTATAATACTATCACTGGAGTGATTACAGTGTAAATAGATGATGTAATACTATAACACTATCACTGGAGTGATTACAGTGTAAATAGATGATGTAATACTATAACACTATCACTGGAGTGATTACAGTGTAAATAGATGTCATACTATAACACTATCACTGGAGTGATTACAGTGTAAATAGATGACATACTATAACACTATCACTGGAGTGATTACAGTGTAAATAGATGTCATACTATAATACTATCACTGGAGTGATTACAGTATAAATAGATGATGTCATACTATAGTACTATCACTGGAGTGATTACAGTGTAAATAGATAATGTAATACTATCACTGGAGTGATTACAGTGTAAATAGATGATGTCATACTATAATACTATCACCGGAGTGATTACAGTGTAAATAGATAATGTAATACTATCACTGGAGTGATTACAGTGTAAATAAATGATGTAATACTATAACACTATCACTGGAGTGATTACAGTGTAAATAGATAATGTAATACTATCACTGGAGTGATTACAGTGTAAATAGATGATGTAATACTATAACACTATCACTGGAGTGATTACAGTGTAAATAGATGATATAATACTATAATACTATCACTGGAGTGATTACAGTGTAAATAGATGATGTAATACTATAATACTATCACTGGAGTAATTACAGTGTAAATAGATGATGTAATACTATAACACTATCACTGGAGTGATTACAGTGTAAATAGATGATGTCATACTATAATACTATCACTGGAGTGATTACAGTGTAAATAGATGATATAATACTATAATACTATCACTGGAGTGATTACAGTGTAAATAGATGATGTAATACTATAATACTATCACTGGAGTGATTACAGTGTAAATAGATGATGTAATACTATAACACTATCACTGGAGTGATTACAGTGTAAATAGATGTCATACTATAACACTATCACTGGAGTGATTACAGTGTAAATAGATGTCATACTATAACACTATCACTGGAGTGATTACAGTGTAAATAGATGTCATACTATAACACTATCACTGGAGTAATTACAGTGTAAATAGATGATGTAATACTATAACACTATCACTGGAGTGATTACAGTGTAAATAGATGTCATACTATAACACTATCACTGGAGTGATTACAGTGTAAATAGATGATATAATACTATAACACTATCACTGGAGTGATTACAGTGTAAATAGATAATGTAATACTATCACTGGAGTGATTACAGTGTAAATAGATGATGTAATACTATAACACTATCACTGGAGTGATTACAGTGTAAATAGATAATGTAATACTATAACACTATCACTGGAGTGATTACAGTGTAAATAGATGATATAATACTATAACACTATCACTGGAGTGATTACAGTGTAAATAGATAATGTAATACTATCACTGTAGTGATTACAGTGTAAATAGATGATGTAATACTATAACACTATCACTGGAGTGATTACAGTGTAAATAGATAATGTAATACTATCACTGGAGTGATTACAGTGTAAATAGATGATGTAATACTATAACACTATCACTGGAGTGATTACAGTGTAAATAGATAATGTAATACTATAACACTATCACTGGAGTGATTACAGTGTAAATAGATGATATAATACTATAACACTATCACTGGAGTGATTACAGTGTAAATAGATAATGTAATACTATCACTGGAGTGATTACAGTGTAAATAGATGATGTAATACTATAACACTATCACTGGAGTGATTACAGTGTAAATAGATGATGTAATACTATCACTGGAGTGTTTACAGTGTAAATAGATGATGTAATACTATAACACTATCACTGGAGTGATTACAGTGTAAATAGATAATGTAATACTATCACGGTAGTGATTACAGTGTAAATAGATGATGTAATACTATAACACTATCACTGGAGTGATTACAGTGTAAATAGATAATGTAATACTATCACTGGAGTGATTACAGTGTAAATAGATGATGTAATACTATAACACTATCACTGGAGTGATTACAGTGTAAATAGATGATGTAATACTATAACACTATCACTGGAGTGATTACAGTGTAAATAGATGATGTAATACTATAACACTATCACTGGAGTGATTACAGTGTAAATAGATAATGTAATACTATAATACTATCACTGGAGTGATTACAGTGTAAATAGATGATATAATACTATAATACTATCACTGGAGTGATTACAGTGTAAATAGATGATGTCATACTATAATACTATCACTGGAGTGATTACAGTGTAAATAGATGATATAATACTATAATACTATCACTGGAGTGATTACAGTGTAAATAGATGATATAATACTATAATACTATCACTGGAGTGATTACAGTGTAAATAGATGATGTAATACTATAATACTATCACTGGAGTGATTACAGTGTAAATAGATAATGTAATACTATAATACTATCACTGTAGTGATTACAGTGTAAATAGATGATGTAATTACATAATATACTATAATACTATCACTGGAGTAATACTATAACACTATCACTGGAGTGATTACAGTGTAAATAGATGATGTAATACTATAACACTATCACTGGAGTGATTACAGTGTAAATAGATGATGTAACACTATCACTGGAGTGATTACAGTGTAAATAGATGATGTAATACTATAATACTATCACTGGAGTGATTACAGTGTAAATAGATGATATAATACTATAATACTATCACTGGAGTGATTACAGTGTAAATAGATGATGTCATACTATAATACTATCACTGGAGTGATTACAGTGTAAATAGATGATATAATACTATAACACTACCACTGGAGTGATTACAGTGTAAATAGATGATGTAATACTATAACACTATCACTGGAGTAATTACAGTTTCCCAACGTGTTCTATTGAAGATGGTGAATCTCTGCTGACATCTTTCCATTTATCGTTTACAATCACCTGCAACCAGTGGGTATACACTTCACACACATACACACACACACACACACACACACACACACACACACACACACACACACACACACAGTAATAAGGTTAGGAGGTCGTGACGCCCTCCAGATGAAGGAGCCCTTCCTTGTACACCCTTTAAGGGGTATCATGTCAATCCCCATCTCTGCACAGGAAGCCTATACTCACTGGTGTAAAGTACTTAAGTAAAAAATACTTAAGTAAAAATACATTTTCCCTTTACACCCAAAGAAAATAAAGTACTGGTTACCTTTGAAAATGCTCAGGCAGGACAGCAATATGGTCCAATCGATGCACCTATCAATACAACGCGTTGTTATGACCTACTGCTTCACTTAAACACAAATACAGCGTTTGTAAATGATGTCTGAGTGTGCCCCTGTCTGTCTGTACATTTTTTTTAAAAGCAAGAAAATTGTGCCGTCTGGTTTGCTTTAAGGAATTTGATGTGTAGCATTTATTTTTTACTCAAGAATGAAAATTAAGTATTTTTTTTCCACCACTTTACTTACATTTGAGTCATTTTAGCAGACAATCTTATCCAGAGTCACTAACACTAGTGAGTCCATACATTTTAAGACTTGTTTTTCATTCTGGTCCCCCTGTGGGGATCGAACCCACAACCCTGGCATTGCAAGGGCCATGCTCAACCAATTAAAACCCTTTTGGAAGTACTTTTAGAACCAGACACTTTTAGACTTTTACCCGGGTGACTTTCACTTTTACTTAAGTCATTTTCTGTTAAAGGTATCTTTACTTTTACTCAAGTATGACAATTGAGTACTTTTCCCACCCCTGCCTCTACTGTACATCTGTGGACCAGAGCCAAGTCAATACATCCCATGTCGTATGTATGGAGTGAGTGAGTCTGAGTCAGAAATGGCCTCCTACTTCCCTATATAATGCACAACATTTGACCAGAGCTCACTGGGGGGGGCGTTGTTCAAAAGAGAATATGTTACCATTTAGGACACTGCCAAAGTGAATGTCCTCCAGATGCTACAAGCTATCAGCTTTACCTCATCGTTTACAGACCACATGGCTCCAATCTTCAGACCCCCAAGAGCCAGCAGCTCAGGCAGCTTCCTCTCACCCCCCCCCCAAAAAAAAACACATCTCTGATACACCACCGCTTTACGTTAGCTAGCTACCTCCCGCAGCTCCTGGCTCTTTTAACAACAAACTGCCAACAAGACTTCATAATGACAAAAGCATGAATAAACATAGGCCTGTTCAGGCCAGGTTGGCTGCATGTGTCAGGGATGTCCATCATAAAGGATTACTATATGTCTTTGGAGTTGTCAGGGATGTATTTCCTAGGTGTTATGAGTCATGTGATCTGGACACATTGGAGTGTAGTGTAGCAGACTGATAGAATCAGGGTTTTTTCAACAGTAAGATTCCAATTGATTTGACACATTTCTGAAACACACTGCTGTATATAAATAATGTGTTTTTGTTGGTAGCTAATGGTCACAGCATACTTTACAGAAAATTAAAAATAAAATAGTAGTATGTAGTATGTTACTCCATTTTACTGTTGAACAAGCAGAAGAATAGGCATCCAATGTGAATCTACACTAAGGGAGCGGAGTAGAGAGGTAAGGAGGGCCAGGGCTGGTTCTGGAGTGGTAGTGCTGGGAATTAGAGCAGGGCTGGTTCTGGAGTGGTAGTGCTGGGAATTAGAGCAGGGCTGGTTCTGGAGTGGTAGTGCTGGGAATTAGAGCAGGGCTGGTTCTGGAGTGGTAGTGCTGGGAATTAGAGCAGGGCTGGTTCTGGAGTGGTAGTGCTGGGAATTAGAGCAGGGCTGGTTCTGGAGTGGTAGTGCTGGGAATATGGTTCTGGAGTGGTAGTGCTGGGTATTAGCAGGGCTGGTTCTGGAGTGGTAGTGCTGGGAATTAGAGCAGGGCTGGTTCTGGAGTGGTAGTGCTGGGAATTAGAGCAGGGCTGGTTCTGGAGTGGTAGTGCTGGGAATTAGAGCAGGGCTGGTTCTGGAGTGGTAGTGCTGGGAATTAGAGCAGGGCTGGTTCTGGAGTGGTAGTGCTGGGTATTAGAGCAGGCCAGGGCTGGTTCTGGAGTGGTAGTGCTGGGAATTAGAGCAGGGCTGGTTCTGGAGTGGTAGTGCTGGGAATTAGAGCAGGGCTGGTTCTGGAGTGGTAGTGCTGGGAATTAGAGCAGGGCTGGTTCTGGTGGTAGTGCTGGGTAGTGCTGGGTGCTGGGAATTAGAGCAGGGCTGGTTCTGGAGTGGTAGTGCTGGGAATTAGAGCAAGGCTGGTCCTGGAGTGGTAGTGCTGGGTATTAGAGCAGGGCTGGTTCTGGAGTGGTAGTGCTGGGTATTAGAGCAGGGCTGGTTCTGGAGTGGTAGTGCTGGGTATTAGAGCAGGGCTGATTCTGGAGTGGTAGAGCTGGGTATTAGAGCAGGCCAGGGCTGGTTCTGGAGTGGTAGTGCTGGGAATTAGAGCAGGGCTGGTACTGGAGTGGTAGGGCTGGGAATTAGAGCAGGCCAGGGCTGGTTCTGGAGTGGTAGTGCTGGGAATTAGAGCAGGCCAGGGCTGGTACTGGAGTGGTAGTGCTGGGTATTAGAGCAGGCCAGGGCTGGTTCTGGAGTGGTAGAGCTGGGTATTAGAGCAGGCCAGGGCTGGTTCTGGAGTGGTAGTGCTGGGAATTAGAGTAGGCCAGGGCTGGTTCTGGAGTGGTAGAGCTGGGTATTAGAGCAGGGCTGGTTCTGGAGTGGTAGTGCTGGGTATTAGAGCAGGCCAGGTCTGGTTCTGGAGTGGTAGAGCTGGGTATTAGAGCAGGCCAGGGCTGGTTCTGGAGTGGTAGAGCTGGGTATTAGAGCAGGCCAGGGCTGGTACTGGAGTGGTAGGGCTGGGAATTAGAGCAGGCCAGGGCTGGTTCTGGAGTGGTAGAGCTGGGTATTAGAGCAGGCCAGGGCTGGTTCTGGAGTGGTAGAGCTGGGTATTAGAGCAGGCCAGGGCTGGTTCTGGAGTGGTAGAGCTGGGTATTAGAGCAGGTCAGGGCTGGTACTGGAGTGGTAGTGCTGGGTATTAGAGCAGGCCAGGGCTGGTTCTGGAGTGGTAGAGCTGG